>NW_005842570.1:29613-30013 GCF_000455745.1 Alligator sinensis | reverse complement strand
GCGTTCGAAGACGGGAAGAGGTGGGCGGTGTATCAGGCCGCCACGCTCCTCTGGATCTCACACAGGGTTTCTACTACCCTGCCGTGTATCCAGAGTCCCCACGAGATGGATGTGGAGTCCTCTTCGGCTTGGGCGGAAACTGCTCAAGCCTTTTATACGGCTAACAGGCCAATCATTAGCCGCCACGTGTGAATAATTTAGCACTAGCCAATCACGGGGAACAAATTTGCATACCGGTGGCGGGAACTCTTTTGCACCGTGCATTCCTCTTGCAACTCGAGCAATGCGCTCTACAAAAGAAGCTGCAGAAAAGGCGGGAAACTGGTCCCTGCACCGGGGTTTCCTCTTGCTACAGGAAACTCTCCCGTGCAATGCTCTGCAACTTGACGGGGATAATTCT
>NW_005842570.1:17665-27073 GCF_000455745.1 Alligator sinensis | reverse complement strand
TAGAATTCGTAAGTACGTCTTATAAGAGTTGCGTTCGAAGACGGGAAGAGGTGGGCGGTGGATCAGGTCGCCACGCTCCTCTGGATCTCACACAGGGTTTCTACTACCCTGCCGTGTACCCAGAGTCCCCACGAGATGGATGTGGAGTCCTCTTCGGCTTGGGCGGAAACTGCTCAAGCCTTTTATACGGCTAACAGGCCAATCATTAGCCGCCACGTGTGAATAATTTAGCACTAGCCAATCACGGGGAACAAATTTGCATACCGGTGGCGGGAACTCTTTTGCACTGTGCATTCCTCTTGCAACTCGAGCAATGCGCTCTACAAAAGAAGCTGCAGAAAAGGCGGGAAACTGGTCCCTGCACCGGGGTTTCCTCTTGCTACAGGAAACTCTCCCGTGCAATGCTCTGCAACTTGACGGGGATAATTCTGGTGCCGAAGCGCGCACACAATCATGCCTTTTGGGTCATGACATAGATAACCTCCTGAGGTCCTTTATGTCCCAGCTGCCTGCGGAGCGTTCAGGATTGAGAGTATGGTCGGGGGTAGAAAGATAAGAAAGGTTTATTGACTTAACAAAAACACAACTATGCATAGTAACAAGACAAACAATGATGGACAAGAATAATTCATGTCGGCAACTTATTGGCAGGCCCCTCTGATGCCTGATGTCAAGTTTCTCTTTCCACGAAGCTCAGTGAAGTCGGAAAGACTGGCTTTAACCAGATTTCATCTTTAGAGCAGGATCAGCTAAACGGAGATGTGTCCTGGCACAGATGATTCACTTAATTGGGCAACACTGATGTCACCTGTTGTCCTGCAAGGTTGACTCCCTGCCTTCAGATGCCTAATCCTTTAGGTGTGTGCCTCTGCAAATGAGTGAACCCCAAGGTTCCTGCATTTGGTGGGGTAGGGGGAATCCCAAACTGAGGGATTTGCAGGGTGCTGCTTTGTAAATGGGGGCCCCTGAAGTAAGGGCATCTGCCTGGGTCTCTTCCTTTTGCAGAGATGCACTATTAGTTGGCGTACAGCAGTGTGATGTGTCCCTGGGGAATACCTGCAAGGGAATTAACTGGGTACACAAGATCAGGCCTCTAAAGAGTGGCTGGAGAGTGCAGACAGCTCTGGGCTGCCTGAGCTGTTGCAAGCTGATGTCTTTTGCAAAACAGCAGCACAAAGGTGTAGTGCCTATTGCTATGGGTACAATTTTGGACATTTGTGGTGTGACTGTGGTGTCACTGATCTAGTCCGGTTCAGGATTGAGAGTGTGGTAGGGGATAGAAAGGTAAGAAAGATTTATTGACTTAACAAAAACACAACTACGCGTAGTAACAAGACAGACAATGACAAACAAAAGCAATTCACATCAGCAACTTTTTGGCAGTCCCCTCTGATGCCTGATACACAGCAAGCTTCTCTTTCCACAAAGTTCAGTGAAGTCAGGCGTCCCTGATCAGCGCTGTCCAGGAGGTACCAGGAAGTACCCTGGTATTCAGTTCTTGGGGTCCTCAAGATCCATGGGCCCACTGATCCAGGTCAACAGCTAACTAATCCTTTTCACAGAGCTGTATCTTCCTTCAGAATGATTTCTGGATGTTTTAGCCAATTTATAGCTTCTGAACGGTACTGATAACTTACAGCCACTCAGATTCTTTTTACTTCAACTGTCTTTAGACTGACCAATAGCTGCACAAGTCTTGCATTCCTTTTGATAAGGTTAATTTTAACTATGCCATAGGGCCTTACTACTTCAAGGCTTTGCTAAATTTACTAGGCCTTACTTATACAAGGCCTTACTACATCTTAAACTTTAATTAGGCTCTTAGCAACAACATATAGCTTAATATCTGAACAAATGACAGAAAAACACTTGGTCTAACCTTCATAGAGCCTTCAGCAAGCACTTTTATTACACAGACATAATTTTCAGCTGTCACACCTTCTAACCCTAATATTCTGTGATTCTATGATTTACTCTAGTTGCCAACATGGTGTAACAAATTTGAAAGAGAAAATTTTTGCCTTTGGGTCTTTGTGGAAGCAGGCAGACATTGAGTTTAAAACAGATGAGAGAGTGCTTCCTCCCCCCCCCCCCCCCCCCGTATTTAAAAAAAAAAGAAAAAAATATTGACTCACATAAAAAAATATTGGTGTATTTGTTATGACAGTCACAAACCTTTCTCTTATATGCTCTGTTCTTTTCCTTTATATTACTTAACATACTGCTGTGTTTTCACAGCGTTTCTTTATCTTGTCTCTTTACTCCCATTGTCCCTGACAAAATAAAATGCCCTTACCACAATAGTTTCTAAAATTTTAGGACCAATAATTGCAATTTTTTATATTTTATAATTCATCCTTAGTAAACATAATTAAAAACAAGGAGAATAAGTATGAGCTATGGACCGCTTACACTGGCCTCATGGACCCGTCTTCATTTGGCAGTTTGTGAATAGAGTGTAGAAGCATATCGGAAAGACTTTCTCTTGTGTTCATGAGCTAAACTAAATATCAGTGAATTAAAATTGAGTTGAAAGCATTGTCTTGTATTTGGAGAAGCTAGTTGGATTTCATTAGTTTATTGTTGTTGTTTTCCCCAGTTACCAGAGCTCTTTTAGAAGACAGACAGTTGATACTTTCTGAACTGATCAGTTGCTTAAGAGGTTTTAATTTGGTGTGGCATTTGTCTCCTGACATTTTCTCATTCTTGCACAATATTCTTGGAAGATGTATCCTTTCATTTGACATCTATATGAATAAACAGTTGCAGGTTTTATCCTTCTTGTTTAAAAATAATTTTGTAAGTATTGAAAAAATGCTTGGTTGCTTATATTCTGTCTGTATACATGGCACACAAACATCCCTGGAGAAAACCTTAATATAAATGTTATTTTACAGCCACAAACAATAGAATATGTGCTTCTTTTTTTCTTCTTCCCTTCACCAAATTTTTGCAGCATATTTACTTTCTGCCGAAGCTAGAAGTATTTGCTACTACTTTGTGTTACTAATTTTGTTACTCGTTTTCACAGGGCTTGTTTGACAGAGATTCCTAAATGTTACAAGTTGCTGTATGTGCTCTTTAATTCCTGTTGCTAGGTATCCAGCAATTCTTTGTTCCTGATGTCAGTAATTGGTTTTGCTCTATGTTGCTATGTTGCATAATACATAATATTTGTGGGGTTTTTTATTTTAATTTTGATTTTTGTTTTTTGGTGTAACCAAACATTCCCTCATTTTCTTCCCTCTTTATAACTCTGTCCCCTTTCATCAGGATTTCTGGCAGGTACTGACTTATCAGCATGTGCTTTAAACAGTTTGTGCTTCAAAATGCATATTATATGCCTTTTTATAAAAGGGACAGTACATACTTACCCCTTCTCACTCCCTCAAATTATCTTTTAATTCCTCACCTTAATACATGGCGCACAAAAAGAAAAGAATATCTCTAAATATTTAAACTTAAAACATTAAATGTTAAAGAGAATGCAATCCATGGGGTAAATTTTTAATAAGTGGTTTTATTTTTGGAACAGATTTTTTGAGAAACCGGAGTATACTTATTCCTGTTTCTTGTGTGGTATCTCCCTTTGCATGCAAAGACTTCTTTTCATTAAAGTGCAGTAAGTTATCTCTGGTATAAATAAAGTTTCCAGCCTAAGGTCATGGAATCACTTTTATTCCGTTAGAATGGATAGGCATTTGTCTGGCCAAAAGTAAATTGCAAAATGGCAGGCGTTTGAAAGTACAGGCAGTCCTTGACTTGCAATGTTTTGAGTTACGTTTCACACTTACAACATTTATAAATGTTATAAATTATAAAGCATTTATAAATTGACACCGTTTCAACTTTTTGATATCAGTTTTGACAAGTTCACTGCATCACCTGGAGGACATCTGTCCAAACTTCCTTGGACACTTTCTTTAAGAAAGACAAGACTCTAGAAAAACCTGCAGCCAAGACTCCTAAGAAGACTCCAGCCAGAGCCCTTCAAAATGCCCAGCAAAGTTACCTCAATGAAGTCCTTCCAAATCAATATGATAGCTATTTACAATATAAACACATTAATATACCTATATTACTCATCTATAATTGATTGAGTACAAAATTTGGGGTTATTTATGGTGAAAATAGGTTATCGGGCCTTGGTTCAGGAAGCAATCCCCCATTTATAACATTGTTTCCTATGGGAAAATCAGTTCCCAGTTACAACATTTCGACTACAGTTTTCAGGAACCAATTGTGTTGTAAGTCGGAGGACTGCCTGCACACAAATTTTGAAAAGTCTAGTTTAAGCACCCTTCTGAATTTTTAAGCTTGTACAGTATAGTTACAATACTAGCTACATTCAAGGAATGGTTAGAAATTGTTTGTCTGTTTTCAAGAATTGGGGAAAATGCATTGCTCTGCCCGTTTTAAAATAACTTCCAATAGCTGTTTCATTTAGCTCTAGTACCTTCATGCTTTAGAGTAAAGGTTTGAAATCTGGCAGACAGCTTGTCTTTCTGTGAGGGATCTTCCTTCTGTCTTTCTTCCTTCCCCCTCCCTCTCCCAAAACTTAAGTTAAATTTAGGCAAAATCTTAGCTTGCTCATGCTCAGTATGCTGTTTGTTATATTCCAGCTGCTAAATTCTCCAAAGATGCCATTTGCATTTGGCAAGTTACAGTACAAGTATTATCCTTGTAAATGTTCCTCTTGGCTGCTGAAGGCTGCTCTGGTGGCAGACACACTGGCAGACTCTTTCCTATACTATCAATATTCTGTTTGCTTTCTTCTTGCAACTTTGGCACTAGCAGAGGCAGCAGCTAGGTTTTTAATACTGTTGAGTAAGTAATGTGACCATGGGGTTTTGTGCTGGAGAAGGAAGAGAACTCAAACAGGGTGTGGGAGGGATGCAGGTATAAGACAGAGAAGGTGATGCAGGGAGCATGCGTAAGCATGGAGAAGGGGGAGGCTTCGGTAGATGTGGAGAACTGGAGCATGATAGGAGGGATTGGTTGGATGGGGAGGAGGTAGGTGTGGAAGACAAGCCAGAGGTGGGAAGGAGAAATACCTTAACTTGCACCCTTTGGTTTTGGAATCACCAGGACCCAGCGTGTGTGCGCCTGTGATTTCAATGCATGTGCTGCAGCAGGTTAGTGTGCCACAGGAGCAGTGTGCACTGCATAAAATTATACTTTCCTTCCTTTTCTCTTGTATTTTAAGCTGGGGAAACAGTGTGCATACAGAGCAAAGTGCAGAGCAGGGTGCAGCAGAGCATGCCCCCTCCCCACTCCACTTCCTGCTGTGCAGGTAGGTGAGAGTCCCATCCTCCTCTTTCCTCCCTTCCCAGGTCCAGCTAACTGCAGGCAGCTGGGAGCCCTTGCAAACAAGGGTCCCTGTCCTTTGCCTCCTTTCCCCAGCCATACCTGTGTCTTGTTACTTCCCAGGGCAGTCCAGAGTTTGATACCCCCTTCTCATCTCCAGCCCTCGGCCCCAGGGTGTATAATGGAGAAGCTCAGTATGCTCTATCAGGGAGACTGCTGCCCCAGTTCAGCCTGACAGCCTCTTCCCCCAAGAAGGGCTTTCCCTGAGTCTGTGTTGCCATTGCTTCTCCCAGTCCCCACCAATCCCTAGCTGCACACGCACACAGTCTTCCAGCCACTGGGGAGCTGTGCCAGGACCAGATACCTGCAAACTGCATTCATGCTAACGCTGCTTTTCCCCACTTGAATGTAAGAGTAAAATTGGTGGCACACTTCAATCTTGAAAAAAGAGTGCTTTAGGTATCAAAAGTTTGGGAAATGCTGTGATTTTCCTTTTTATGGTAGTTCTTAATTATATAATTGCATGCTGTTTTTCCCCCAGGACTCCTTCATTCAGTAAATATTTTTTAGGCCTCATTTACTACCCACTGGGCGCATCTGCGTGTGCACTTTAGCGCGCAGTAGCCTATTCTACTGAGCATTAAAGTGGTGCATAAAAAAGTGCTAATGTGCAGTCAGATAGGCTACTGCGCATTAAGTGTCACTAAAAAGCATTCGCTTTTGCTACTGAGCATTAGGACAGCCTAATATGCCTTTATGTAGTACCTCATATTAGAGGTGCTAAACTTAATACGTAGTAGCGAAAGCACATTAATGAATGTGTAGACACACCCACTATTCAGTACCTGCTCTCAGTGTAAAATTATTAATTTTCTCATGAGATTTGGTGGACCAGAAACTGACTGCGAGCCAACAATATGCTCTTGTTGCAAAAGCAGTCACCAGTATACTGGGTTGTATTAATAGAAGTGTTACTTGCAAATCAAGTGTTAAGTGATTCTTCTGCTCTGTTCAGCACTAATGAGGCCTTATCTGGAGTACTGTGTCCAATTCCTGGCCCCACTTCAAGAAGGATGTGGGCAATTTGGAAAGGGTCCAACAGCAACAGAACAACAAAAATGATGAGGGTCCTGGGAAGGAAGACTCATGAGGAAGGGCTGAAAGTTATTTATTCTGGAAAGAGAAGACTGAGGGGGGATTTTATACGTCTTCAAGTTCCCTGAGTGGTCATTACAGAGAGGATGGAGATGGGGTTTTCTCTGTGGGTGTAAAAAACAGGACTAGGAACAACTGCCTTAAACTGCATTATAAGAAATTTACATTGGAAATTAGGAAGAACTTTCTGACTGAGGGTGGTCAGGCATTGGAACTAGGCTATCTGGAGTCGGGCAATCTCCATCCTTGGAAACTTTCAAAAGCTGGTAAGACAGACACTTGGCTGGGATGGTTTAGTCGGGGCTGATCCTGGCTTGAACGGGGGGACTGGACTATATGACCTTATGAGGTCCCTTCCAGCCCTACTTGCATATGATTCCTATGATCACTGCAGCAATCAAGTTGTGTTGTAACAATTAATGATATCCTGTGTGAGGTAAGGTGGTATTATCTCCATTTTCCAGGTAGAACCAAAGCACAGAGGAATTATGGCCAAAATAGGAGCTGTTACTCTAGTTTGAGTCCTTTGGGGCCATTTTTTCAGCATTTCAGGTATTTTTTCAGCATACTTAATGTTCTGTAGGATATTCACAAGCAGCTCCAAATGTCATCAGTTGCAGCTGTGTGCGCTCACACTTTTGTATACAGATTAGATTAAATTAGATTAGATTAAATTAAATGGCATACATGGCTCATCGTGGGCATCCAGAAAATGCGGAACACAAAGCGACTACCTCTAAAAGTTTTGATTTAACTGATGTACACAGGATCACACAGGAATTCTTTGGTAGAAGTAGAGATAGAATCCAGTTCTCCTTTGGTAGGAACCTTGGCTCCCCATAAAACCATTCTTTTTCTTCATTTAATTTCCTCCATATCCTCTGTAACAAATGACACAGATCTGACAGGGGATTCCATTTAATGCACAGTCTTGATTTTTTTCCTAGTCGCTGCCCATCCTGAATACTTAAGGAGGCTGGAAAAAATAGCCCATTAATGTGATAAAAAATATATCAAAAGCTAATGCCATAAGGAAGGCAAGTTAATATTTCATGGACAATCTTAATTTTGATGTTTTCCTAACTCTTTAAAGTACTTGAATTCAGAACCTTATTAATACTGCTAATATTAAACAAATTAACATAGTTAATTTTGGACATAACTTTTGTATATGCTAATTCTGAACTACTTGGGTAGAACTGCTCAGCACAGTTTCTTTAGGCAACAGTGACATTCTTTATGCCTTTCCTAAGTAGCCCAGTGAGAAGTTGAGAAAGGTTAGTGGGCTTTTTTTTATATGAAACATAAATAATAAGAAGCAGGGAATGAGAAAATTTGACTTCCTTGAATCAAAGTCATGTTTTTTGTTGTAGGAAAACTTTGTACCTTAGTTCTGAATGCATATATCAGTACATTTTATAGCATCTCCATAGTTACTTAAATTAAACATGACCTTTTAGGGCTTTGTCATCATCAATACCTGATAAACCAGAATCTCTCAGCACTGTTTTTTGTTAATTTCTGAGAGACCTTGAAATCCAATAGCACCTTCAGTATTGAGAGATTGTTCTTTGTAGATTCATGAAAAATAATCACCCTTCACAGATGAGAGATCACGTTTGATTTGTTCTTTGTGTGTGATGTTCCTGCAGTGCCCTGTGGTAAATTGAAAATGTTTGCGCTTATAATCTAAAAAATAATCATATTTGGTTTAGATTAAATTAAATGGAATTCCTGAAGAACTACTCTTAAATTGCTGTGATAGCACAAAGTGGCCCTAAATCAAAGAATAAATTACTTTATTTGAAAAAGAAGTGTTGGGAATATTTGGTATATTAATGGAAACTATATTAAAATGGCAAAAGTTTACATCACTTGAGTGCTGAGACACTCCATCAGTGGGGAATTAAAAGTATAGACTGTCCCTTTTTAAGAGGCATTTTCCTTTTGCGTTTTTTAGCAGGGGTTTCTCCCTTGCATGTCCAGTTTTGTTGCTTGTGAAGGTTCTGGAAAATGTTGTTCTTTTCCTCCTGACTGTAGAATGCTGGCCTTGCATTTCAGGTGCAGTTTGTTTTTCGGTGATGGATAGTTATTGTGCTGCTGTGGACAGTATATGTAAATTTCTCTTTTCAGTCTCGGGAGACCACCGATAGTAATAGTTGCTGCTTAACTCTTAATTCTCCTGAAAGTGTCTGAATTCAAATTTAGTGGAAATCAGTATAAAGAGTGGTTTTATACTCATACTTAGATGTAGCTTAATGAATAAAGATTTATTTTAAAATCTTCATCAAGATACGCTACTTAAAGGGTCATAAACCATATTTATTTTTGGAGGGAGGGTGCCCTAAAAATGGGTAAAGATGTAGGTATTTTCTTAACATTGCCAACCTACTTTTTAATATTCTGATACTTCTCAATTTGACATTCAGAACTTGTTTGCATTTGCCTGCGTTTAATAGGTAGACTTCGACATGTATGTTCTAGATTTAACTAGTGGTGTTGCAAATTATTCCATAATTAATAGAAGCTTAATTTAACTGCAAAAAATAATTATCCAGTGAAATGCTCCATAAACAACTTAAGATGAGGAACAGTATTCTGATTTATTATATAAAAAAATAATCTATCCATGTGTGTCAGGAGGGTGAAATGAGATCTTTAGGATTACTTACTATAAGGAAAAACCCCCTGGAATAATGTTGTTGTTCTTGTTTAGAGTGCTCTGCCGGACCTGGCTCTCCAGTTTTTACTCTTTAGATCTTTTTTACATCATGAATTATGGGGTTCTACATCTGAGATCTGTTTCTGAAATATTTCTTTTGTTTGTAATGGCTGTATTAATTGGATAGTCAGGTGCCAAGGCAAGGCTGTTTATAGAAATGTAAATCTGAGGCATTAATATTAGTAAATGTAACGACAGTGTGTATCGTCCTTTGAACTGCATAG
>NW_005842570.1:8455-17634 GCF_000455745.1 Alligator sinensis | reverse complement strand
TGCTGATATATTCTTTCTGAAGTATGCACTGTTGCAGAATACCTGCTCACTTTTTATAAGACTGTCTCAGTATAATTTTTCTTAGATTTTAGACTGCACTAGCTCTGAAAGAGTTTTACTGGTTTGGGTTAGCAGGATACATTTGTACAAGCTCTAGCAAGATTAGAAAAATAGGTTCATACTGGCACCTTTCTAAACATTGTTTAGCACAGAGAGGTTAACCATGACTAGCTCAGGTTTTTAAAGGTGCCAAACCTTGTCTAAGTTAGATGCTATGTGACATTTAAAAGTGTATTAATTAAAATGTGTTGACTAACAAGATTTAAAACATGACCTAGTTCCTAGTCTAGATGTATCCACTGTAGGATCTCCAGCTGTTTATCTTGTTTAAAGAGGCACAGGCCTAGGGAAATTATGTACCATGCAACATCCCAGGAAGACTAATTTTGCATGGTACATATGTATAATTGTGTGCATGTATGCATTTACTAGCTTTAAAAGAAAGCTGTTTCAGTCTTTGACATTGATTATATGCAATTTCAGAGACATTAAGTGGTGACTCATTAAACAGCATCTTATTTTTTGTAAGCTCTAAACACAAATATTTCTTTAAATATTTTCTTCTGTGAATATTCATACCTGTAGCTATGAAAATTATATTTCAGTGTGTGCATTTTGAGTAGTTCATAGAACTAAAGGTGGTCAGTTGGGACTGGAAGAGAATTGCCTTACAGCAAGGTAAAATATACGGGTATCTTAAGCATTCATAGTTCATATATGGTTACACAGTTTTTATAACTTTACAGAATTTAGAATGAACAAAACATCTGAAAAGCTATAGTAAAGAATACTTGAAGTTGGACTACAGTGTAATTAATTTGCAAAATACTTCCTAATTTTGGTTTAAATTATCCATTTTATTACGTGCACTATGCTTCTGTTATTTTGAAAGAGGACGGAAGGTTTGTGAAGAGATTGCTTAAGATGGAGAACTTCCTGAAGCTTTGGTGCATATATGCACAAAGTGGGTATTGAAATACAAGTATTAATTGCATGGGCACAATTGCTAAATGTGTGGCTCTTTCCCCCAGATTGAAATTCAAACTGTCATCTTTAAATGACTTGCCAAAAATACTTCCTTTTAAAAGCTGCATATTAAATGCTGCTCATTAAGTAGTTTTTGAAGTGCAAAATAAAATGGTACTGCCAGGTTTAGATAAGCTTTTTAAAAAAGATGTATGTTAGTGGCTTTGAATAAAATCAACCTTGAAATTCAAATACATTTCTGAGATAATACCTAATAAATTAATTTGTAAACCTATATCCTTTATCCAGTGTGCTTAATTGAGTTATAAACATATCTAGTGTCTGCTTTGATCTGTTAACCATAAATGACACCTTGCGATACCCAGAGTACTGGGATCTCTTACTGCACCTTCACTAGCATTTCAACAGGATGGCAATAGAGATGCTTGCTTCGGGCAGAATTAGCCAAGAGATTCCAAATACTGCAACTTTTTTCCCCATCCCCCTGTCTTCTATAACACTCGAAAAAAATTCTGGATGCCTTCAGATTTGGTTTAAGTAACATGCACTTGTCTGCAACTGAAAACTGTCCTGTTATTTGGCAGTGTTTGATTTAAAAAATCAGGAATGGATACTAGGTGTTTTGCAAATCAGCGTTCAGGTATATTGGCAGAATATTTGGAGAAGCTGGAATATTACTTTTTGAGTCTGTACTTGCTTGCAATGTATATATTTGAGAACTAAAATTTGGAAACTTCTTTTTTTAAAAAGTGTAAAAAATTATGCCTGTCCTCCTCCTTTTGCATTAGTTCATTTTAGCTGAGATCATAAGAAAAGTAAACATTTTTTGACTTGCCATTTGGTCAGATTTTTGATACAGTAAGGGGGTGGGAAACAATTTACATATTTTTTCTGTGTTTTGCCATAAGGGAAAACACTACTATTATGATGACTTTGGATTTCTGGCTAAATAATGGAATTGCTTTTCTGGTGTTTGATTGTATAGCTTTTATTGCAATACACCATAGCATGTTGGACAGCAAGCACATGCATCAGTTTCAGTTGTTGTCTTAAAATGACTACTACTTTTATTCTTTAGATTAAATTTCGATTCATAGATTGACTTGCAGTTTTAGCCTCAATTGTAAGGAATGGACTGTATTTTTAAATGTAGCTAAACCTTTCTGTTCATGGATGATGATGTGTAATATTTGTAAAATTGACTTATGATCTGAATTTTGTTCATAGAAGTTATTCTACTAGCTTGATACCTCTTTAGTTAATATATAGTTATGTTTTTATTGAAATAATGATATATTGGACTTTTATATTTGTGTGCAAGTGTGTGTGAGAGTGTGTGTTCATCTAATACGATTTCACAGCTTAATAAAGCTTATTGTTTTTGCAGTGGATTGCTAATTTGAATGCTTCATTCTGAATGTTCTTTAGGCAATGCTTGATGACCTTAACTGGTTACTCTGTTTTTGAGATTCTAAAATAAATGCAAAGGTGAATGTTTTTGTAGGCTGTTTGAAAAGCTTTGATTTAATAGTTTTTAACTCAAGCATCTCTCTCTGAAAATTAGCTTGCATTCAGATACAAAAGGGCATGAAATGTGAAGTTTATACTGAAATTGTACAGATAAACTAATGAAATTGTAAAGCTAATTTGCTGTTTTTAGATTTACTGAAGCAGCTTAAATCTAACATTGTTTGCTTTTTTCAAAATTTGTAATGCTGTTTCTTATTCTTTCATTCCTGATATTAACCTTTTAGCTGAAATCTTAGAAAAAAGACTGCAGAAAAGATACTGCTTAAAACTCAAAATATTTTATAGACCAGATTAAATAGATCTTGACATGTAGAGACCTAGCTATGGAAATTATGCCTTTAATATTAGTCTCTACAAAATTTCAGTGGTATAACCAATCCATTTTGAATTTTTTCTAACCTGAGTTATTCTATAATTAATAATGAAACTCAATGTTATTACCCTTTGAATGGGTAAAGAAACAAAGACAAAAGGCCCAGTAAAATCCTTGTTGGACCATGCTTTCTATATAAAGATGTGTGTATATAAAAATGTGATATAATATAGAAAATTAAAAGACTATCTCCTCAACCTGTGATAGGAAATTCTGAACAGATCATCACGCAAAAGTACTTTTCTAGCAAACTGGCTCTGCTTTTGCTTCTATTCAAATTTACATGATAACTCCCATTTCCTTTAACAGAAGCTGGATTAGACCTCATTGTGGTACTGTGTGTTTAGATTTCCCAGGTTTGTGCCTGTCTGACTACCAGTGTAATTATTTAAAAATAGATATATTTTTGTTGGCTGCTCTAAGAAAAAATTCAGTGGGAGAATACTTCTAAATACTACATACAACTCCTTTGTTTCAGAAAACACTTAGAGCTCAATTTTGGGTGTTTTAGTTCATTGACATTATTTTTTTAATTTTATAGGGCACTTTTCCAGCCTTTAAGAATTAAATAACAATTTTAAATGCATACAACCCATGAAGATTAAATCAACCACATCCAGCATTTAATGATGTCTGTTAAATATGAAATATTTACAGAGTAGGTTATCTATGTGCTAGTAGGTGGTTTACTGTGTTGCAAACTATAGAGATAAAGACCAAGCAAAGCCATTCAGTAAGACGTGGGAGTGGGATATACAGCTGAAATTACAGCAATTGACATAATGCAATAAAAGACTGAAAATCACCATCTCTCAACAGAATAGTTTCTTTGGGTAATAAATGTAGTTTGCTAATCATGTTAAAGACAAGTGCTGTACAGATACTTATGTGTAAATTTTGTGCAGATCTATTTTGTTGCAAAAGATGGCCAAAATACTTTATGGAAAGAATCTACAGCCTGATGCCCATTGAATGTGAATTGCCAGTTTCTTGTGCAAAGCATTGATACTTTCTGCTGCTGCCAGTGGTTTACCTCACTTTAGATTCTTAACAGACCCATGTCTAAAAGAAGGAGCAATTACTACAAGTTGTATTTGTTCAATAGAGCTGAACTTCATTGGAAGTTGTATACTTGATCAATATGATTTTTTTTCTCTTGTGGTTTCCAAGCCAGATACTGCTTAAATTTTCATTTAAATTATTAGATGAACTAATCCCCAATCTGCTGTCAAGTAGAATGGTGAGTTCTCTCAAAAATCAGATGAATGCGAGACATTAGCTGTAGATGATGGGTCTGTACCTTAGAGACTAAAAGCTAACTCTTGCTGGGATTCATACCTAGATTTCTTAGCAGTGTATAATCACAGCATCTACCTTTGTTCCAAATCTTTCTTGCTTTTGCAAATCTAACAGATCATTTTGATGTTTTGTGTGCTTTCTTTTGTAATTGGTTAACCAGTTTTCTTTCCTTTGTCTTGTATATGATGGGATCATCGCTAGACAGAGGTAACAATGGGGGACAGTGTGTAGCTGGACCCTCGTGTGGTGGTGTTTGGTGTTGCTTCCAAATACTGTCCTTAAGCTTGCATTGTCCCTTGCTTCTATGCTTGCATGAATTTATATAGATTAATCTCAACTGCACTTAGTCTTTTTGTAGTAAACATTTTCTGTGTGTGTGTGCGTGCGTGTGTCTTCTAATATTTTTCAAGTAGTTCACCAGTATGAACTTCAGTACTTGGCTTCTAACACAGTTTTGTGGATCCTTTTCAGTCTTTAAAGCTTCGGTGGATTAGTCATCCACTGGCTTTCAGATAGCAAGGAGATCAGGGGACGATATACATCTAATACATGTTTTCCCAATTGGAAAGTATCAAGGTACCAAAAAGACTCAGAAGTGGTACAAGAATTCAGACTCATGTAGTTGACTTTACCAAGCAAATGATAGTGTTACAATAAAGTTTTTTAATAATTAAGTCTTCTGGTAACAATATTTAGTTATTTCAGATCATTCAAATCAAATTAGTTTATCTAAACTTTTGTTAAACTAGACTACACTCATAGAAAAAGTCCAGAGTGCCTTTCCAAATTTTACATTGACCAAAACTGTATAGTACGTTTCCTGGAAAAATCAGACAGACCTAAACAAAAGGCACATCATGTGTTGATATCTCTATGTATATATATAGTAAGCTAAAATTGTTAAAAATTGTTCAATTTCTTACTATACTTTCTTTGAAATAAAAACGCACTGATCTTCACAAATTACTTCTGATAGGTTTGAAGGTTGGAAATGGTCCATTGTATTTAAATAGTAGTACAGATGTGTTCATGAAAAAGTTTATTGATGAAAATGCCATAATAATACCTCTTTCTGTTCTTGTGTTTTAACTGATTCTTTTGTTTTCTCCCTTTGGTGGTATGGGTTGGCTATATAATATAGAAGTTATCCCAGGAACGAGAGAAGTTTGCTGATGAAGACAGTATATTTTATACCCTTGGAGAATGTGGACTCATCTCTTTTTCTGACTACATCTTCCTTACTACTGTTCTTTCCAGTAAGTATAGTTGTGTGGTGTTTTTTGTAACCTCTTATCACTTAATTCTTTGTTTTTAAATGCTTACCAATGATGCTTTTTCCCCATTATGTATGATGTATACATTTTTTCCTTAAAGGGATTCTGTTAGATACTTTTAAACTAGAGCTGAATGAAAGAGTAATTGTTTATTAATTCATCTATCTCCTTCAGTCCCAAACTCTGCAAAATCCCCATAAATAGATTATAGCTTCAGTTTTATTCTTTTTTTTCAAAACTATCTGTCATGTTTCATAAATAATTGATTATTTTTCACATCCCAAAGTCAGAAATTGTAATACTTGCCTTAGTTCAGACTAATCCATCATATTGATCATACGCTAGTATTTTGTGACTAGATGGACATAACTCTTATTGACATTGTGGTGCAAATGATTTTGTGACATGAATTTTTAGTTCATTTCCTGCAATTGTTAGTGTGTATAAACTTCACTTTCCAGGTGTATGTGTTCTAGTAAGCTCAATCATGTGAATGTTGTGGGGACTGTTAAATGTCCACAAAAAGTGCAAGTGAAAACTATTGAAGTAAATTATTGAACTAACAAACTATTGAAGTAAGCCTGCCGGGGGATGGGGGGACTACAGCCACTGCTGGCCCGCTGAGCAACCCTTGCAAAGCCAGCAGGACAAGGCATTTAAGGGAACCCATCCCTGCCCCAGCCCTGGAACAAACTGTAGGCAAGGCAAGGGCCCCCAAGGGGACAGTTGCTTGCCTGTACACAAATGCCAGGAGCTTGGGGAATAAACAAGAGGAACTTGTCCTCCTGCTAAATGCAAATAACTATGATGCAATAGGGATAACAGAGACCCGGTGGGACTCCACCCATGACTGGGCCACAGGTATAGATGGCTATACCCTGTACAGGAGGGATCAAGTGGACAAAAGGGGTGGGGGCGTAGCTCTCTATGTTAAGGAAAGCTACGCGTCCCTGCAAGCTGACATTGGAACCCACAGTGGACAACTTGACACCCTCTGGGTAAAAATCTGTGGGGAACACGGCATGGGGATACTATGGTGGGAATCTACTACAGACCCCCTACCCAGGGTCAAGACCTTGACCAGGGGTTTGCCAGGGAATTGGTTGAGGCCGCACGCTCCCGGTGTATGGTCGTCATGGGAGACTTTAACTACCCAGACATCTCTTGGGAGGAGCACTCAGCCAAATCTGAGCGCTCGCAAAACTTTCTCTCGTGCACGGATGACCTCTATCTGACGCAGGAAGTTACGGGCCAATGAGCGATAAAGCGCTGCTTGACCTCATGCTGGCAACTGGGGACGACCTAATCAGTGACCTAATGATTGAAGGGAAGCTGGGTGACGGTGACCATGAGCTGATCACCTTCACCATCTGCTGTAAAGGTGGCAAGTCAATCAGTAATACAGAAGTCCTTGACTTAAGGAAAGCTGACTTTGACAAGCTAAGAAGGCTTGTCAGTGAGGCCCTAAAGGGCCACAACCCAAAGGGGAGGAGAGTTCAGGACAACTGGTTGCTCCTCAAGAGAGCAATCCTGGATGTGCAAGCAAAGTTCATCCTGTCTCAGAGGAAAGGCAGCAAAAGGGCACAAGAGTCTCCTTGGCTCCCCAGGGAACTGGCAGACCTCCTGCGTCTTAAAAGGAAGACCTACAAAGGATGGAGGACTGGAAGCACCACCAAGGAGGATTCCTCTGCTCTGATCTGTAACTGCAGAGAGAAAGCCAGGAAAGCCAAGGCTGCGATGGAACTCCAGCTAGCTACAAATATCAAGGACAATAAAAAGTCCTTTTTTAGATATGTGGGGAGCTGGAGGAAAAGCAAGGGCAACATTGGACCCCTGCTAAACCAGATGGGACAACTGACAACCGATGCTCATGAAAAAGCAAACTTGCTTAATGGGTACTTTGCATCAGTTTTTCACCAGTCCCATGGGATTGCCCCTGCCCACTACGGGACAGGGAGTCCCAAGTGAGGGGGATTCCTTACCCTCCATCAAAGCTGACCTCGTGAAGGAACATCTTGACAGGCTGAATACCTTCAAGTCAGCTGGTCCTGACGGTTTACACCCCAGGGTACTCAAGGAGCTGGAAAGCATCATAGCCCATGGCACGGATCGTTGAGAACTCCTGGTGCTCTGGTGAAGTGCCCAAAGATTGGAAGAGGACCAATGTCATGCCTATCTTCAAGAAAGGGAGGAAAGTAGATCCGGCAAACTACAGGCCCATCAGCCTGACCTCTATCCTGGGGAAGGTCTTGGACAAGATTATCAAAGAGGCCATCCTTAATAGACTAGCTGACGGCAATATCCTGAGGAATATCCAGCATAGGTTTCTTGTGGGTAGGTCTTGCTTGACCAATCTCATTTCCTTTTACGACCAAGTGACCTATCACCTGGACGAGGGGGAAGAGATTGATGTCGTATATCTTGACTTCAAAAAAGCCTTCAATCTGGTATCCCATGATCAGCTCTTGGCAAAACTGGCTAACTGTGGCCTTGACCTCACCACAATCCGCTGGCTGGGGAATTGGTTCCGCGGTAGGACCCAGAGGGTGGTGGTTGACAGAAACCAATCGTCTTGGTGCACGGTCACCAGTGGGGTCCCTCAAGGCTCTGTCCTAGGGCCTATACTGTTCAACATCTTCATCAATGATGTGAACATTGGTGTCTGAAGCGGGCTGGCCAAGTTTGCCAATGACACCAAATTCTGGGGTAAAGCATCCACACTTGAAGACAGGAGGGTGAGCCAGGCAGACCTTGACAGGTTCATGAATTGGGCGGATGAGAACTTAATGGTGTTCAACACCGATAAATGCAAGGTTCTCTACCTTGGGAGGAAAAACCTGCACCATGCTTATAGGCTTGGCAGTGCTACGCTGGTTAACACTACGGATGAAAGGGACTTGGGGATCACGATTGACCACAAGATGAACATGAGCCTTCAGTGCGATGCTGCAGCTAGTAAAGCAAGCAAAACACTGGTCTGCACCCATAGATCCTTCTCAAGCAAATCCTGGGACATCATTCTCCCGTTGTACTCGGCCTTGGTGAGGCCTCAGCTGGGAGTATTGCATCCAGTTTTGGGCTCCACAATTCAAAAAGGATGTGGAGAAGCTTGAGAGAGTGCAGAGGAGAGCCACGCGCATGATCAGAGGCCAGGAAAACAGACCTTATGATGAGAAGCTGAGACCCATGGGACTCTTCAGCCTAGAAAAGTGCAGGCTCAGGGGTGATCTGATGGGCACCTATAAGTTTATCAGGGGTGCTCATCAGGATCTGGGGGAACGTCTGTTCACTAGAGCGCCCCAAGGGATGACAAGATCAAACGGTCACAAACTCCACCACGACCGATTCAGGCTGGTCATAAGGAGGAACTTCTTTACTGTCTGAGCCCCCAAGGTTTGGAATAGACTTCCACCAGAGGCGGTTCAAGCACCCACTTTGAATGCCTTCAAGACACATTTGGATGCTTATCTTGTTGGGATCCTATGATCCCTGCTGACTTCCTGCCCCGGGCTGGACTCGATGATCCTCCGGGGTCCCTTCCAGCCTGAATGTCTATGAAATATATGAAAATTGTTTAAATATTCAAGAATATATTAGAGTTTGTTCCCCTTGGCACCAGACACACCATATGACATTTCAGTAGTCTGCTAGTCTGC
>NW_005842570.1:7242-8435 GCF_000455745.1 Alligator sinensis | reverse complement strand
CCCATGGTTTCTTTGCAACTAGGGTTTAAAAAAGGGTTTCTGCTTCTTTTGGAAAGAAATGCAGAACAGTATTTCTATCCTTTGTAACTGGAGCTTGTTTTTCCAAAAGCATACTGGACTTCCTGAAGGTGCAAATGTGTAAAAGGGAAAGTAAACAAAATTTCTATCTTAATTTTCAGCTCCATTAGAAAATCACAGGGAAGAAAATGATTGTGTGTTCAGTGAAATATGACTACTACTTTTGAACTTCCAAGAGAAGTAATTATAAACACTACAAAGTAAAACTGCCCATTTAATCCTGTATTTGTTTACTTTTTTATTAACTGACTCAAAGGAACAAAAAGTAACTGGTCAGGTCAAATTTCATTCTCCACACACTTTAAAAACTGCTTTATTCCATTCAGTTGATGGATACTGTGATTGCACTGGCAAAGGTGAAATTTTACAAATGTCTGTAACTCAGGGGTGGGAAATTATTCTGGGCAGAGGGCCGCTTACTGAGTTTTGGGAAGCCATTGAGGGCCGCATGACAGGCAGCCAGGGGCAGATAAATATTAATTTTCTAAAGTTTTTAGGAGCCCCGCGGGCCAGATAGAATGGCCTGGCAGGCCGCATGCGGCCCGTGGGCCACATTTTGCCCACCCCTGCTGTAACTGATAATGCCTTTGAAATGATTAAATATAGGATTTTCATGTTACAGGTTTAAACTGATTTTCATGTAACAGGTTTAAACCGATTTCTGATCACTTAAACTGGTTTATGTGTAATGTGTGCCCTAACCCATGGGACCAAATGAAATCACAAAAATGATTTGATTTCATAACTCATCATGGATTTTTGATTGTGGTCCTTACATCTCCAATTAACATGTTCTAATATTATAAAAGCATCTGTCCGTCTGTAACATTTTATTTGCACTCTGATTGGCTGACAACTAATCAGAGTGTGAAGAAACGTTCAAATAGATGGCAATGCTGTAGCATGATGGCGAGGACACAGGGGTCGGAGCGGAAAGGGAAGGCCAGCACAGCTCCCTGGAGGCAGACAATGGGGGGTGAGGTAGCTCTGGCCTTGCTCCCCTGCCCGTCTCCCTGCCCTTCTCCCTGATGATGGAGTGGAGTGGGGTGGTGGCATGGGGGCGGGGTGGGGTTGGGACACCATGGGGCAGTGCTGGCCTCAGCCCACCCCACCCT
>NW_005842570.1:4302-7221 GCF_000455745.1 Alligator sinensis | reverse complement strand
TGAGCCCAGGCCCTACTTGGGGGGAGGGGGGAAGCGGGCCTGCTGCAACAGGGGGGAGCAACGGGCCTGGCCTGCCGCAGCAGCAACTGGGGGAGGGGAACAGCAGGCCTCCTCTCCCCCTTGGGCCAGGGCCCACTCCTCCCCCAAACCCGCTCCTCCTACCCCCCGCTGGGTCAGCCCAGGCCTGCTACTCCTCCCCCGCCACAGTGGTCCAGCTTCTCCCCACCCTTGGACCTGGTCCTTCCCCACATTGGGCCTGGGCTTGGACCCCAAGCGGCAGGAAGGAAGGGGGCAGCGGGCCCGGATTGGGGGAGCACAGGACTCCATCCCCACCCGCTACCCCCCCATCATTCTTTGCGGGCTGTTGGCTAGTATTATATATAAAATGTTTATAAATAAGTGGGTGTTCCTTGTACCAGGTCTTTTGTCTATCTATATCGGGGTGGGCAGTTATTTCAGTTGGAGGGCCGCTTACTGAGTTTTGGTGAGCTGTCAAAAGCTGCATGGGTAGCCCTGCCCCTTGCAAGTTGCTCCACCTGTGGTCCCCATATTGGGATCAGAACTCCCAATCCCTAAACCCTGACCTTTGCCACTGGAAGTCCCTCCCCTTGCCCTGGAAGTACTCCTTTTGGGAGGGAGGGTGCTGCAATTTTGAAACTGGAAAAAACCCCAAATCATATACAAAGAAAACCCTGTCTACTATAACTTATTTTAATTTAATTTAAAAATATTTTTATTCTTATTTTTGTGTTTATGAAGTGTATCTAAAGATGATTTCATAATAGCTCAAAATACAGTCCTACAGTATGTTGTATGTGAATGGTAAGGGGGTATATGTGGGGGGGGTGGTTGGGGAGTGGGTATGTGTGTGTGTGGTGGACTGTGGGCAGAGGCATCCCTAGGGGTGTACAGGGCCTGGGGCATATTAGCCTGTACAGGGCCAGAGGGTGGGAGTGGCAACCAGCCGCAGAAGCTGGAGGCAGCCTTGGCAGGAGGGGAGCGTGTCAAGTGGCCAGAGTGGGGAAGGGGGTGGAGAACGGCCACACCTAGTAGTGCCAGCAGTGCTCAGCAGTGGTGGTGCATGGTGGCTGCAGCAGGGCCTCTATGGCATTGCCCGCATGGGGCTTCCCAAAGCATGAGGCCCGGGGTGGTTGCCCTGATTCGCCCTGCATGTGGGTGTGTTGGGTGGCTGTGGATGAGTGTGGGGTATGTGGTTGGGATGGGGACTGTGGGGTTTCATAGACATTAGGGCTGGAAGGGACCTCGCGAGATCATTTGGTCCAAACCCCTGCCCAAGGGGCAGATGACTCCAACAAAATAAGCATCCAAACTTGAAGGTATCTAAGGTAGGTGCTTGCACCGCTCTGCAGGGAGTCTATTCCAGACTCTGGAGACTCAGACAATAAAGAAATTTTTCCAAACGTCCAGTCTAAAACGGTCTTCCAGCAGTTTGTTACAGTTAGACCTAGTCTTCCCTTGGGTGCCCTGGTGAACAAATGTTCTCTCAGTTCCTGATGCACACCCCTTATATACTTATAGGTTGCCACCACGTCCCCCCTGAGCCTTCTCTTCTCCAGGCTGAAGAGTCCAATGCCTCTCAGCCTCTCCTCATAAGGCTTGCACTCTTGACCTCTAATCATGCATGTTGCTATCCTCTGGACTCAAACTTCTCTATTGTTTTTCTAAAGTGTGAAGCCAAGAATTGGATGCGGTACTCCAGCTACGGCTTCACCAAGGCTCAGTAAAGCAGGAGGATGACTTCTTGCATCTTGCTTGAGATGCATCAGTAGATGCAAGCCAGTTTTATTTGCTTTGCCGGCTGCAGTATCGCATTGGTGGCTCATAATCATGTTGTGGTCAGTCATGATCCCCAAGTCTCTTTCGGCTTGGTGGTAATGAGTGTAGCATTGCTGAACCTATAAGTATGATGTGGGTTTCTCCCTAGGTGAAGCACCTTGCGTTTCTCTATGTTGAATGTCATCAGGTGTTGATGAGCCCACCTTGCGAGCCTGTCCAGTTTGGTCTGAAGCGCCAGCCTATCTTCCAGCATGACCACACTTCCCCATAATTTGGTGTCATCTGCGAACTTAGCCAGTCCACTTCTGATACCCGAATGCAGATCATTTATGAATATATTAAAGAGTACTGGTCCAAGTACTGAACCCTGGTAGATACCATTGGTGATCATGTGCTATGTTGACTCTGTTCCATTGACTATCACTCTCTGGAAGCCAGTTCCCCAGCCATCAGACTGTAAGGTTGTTGAGGCCACAGTTCCCCAATTTTACTGTAAAGACATCATGGGAGACCAAGTCAAAAGGCTTTTTTGAAATCTAAATATATGACATCAACCTCTTCACCCCTGTCCAGGTGATGCGTCACCTGGTCATAGAAGGAAATGAGGTTGGTCAGGCAAGACTTACCCACAATGAAGCCATGTTGGCTATCTCTCAGAATGTTGCCTTTTGTTAGTCTGTTGCTCATAGATTTTTTGATAATTTTTTCCAAGATCTTTCCAGGGATTGAGGTCAAACTGATTGGCCTGTAGTTCCCTGGGTCTGTCTTCCTTCCCTTCTTGAAGATAGGCATGACACTGACCCTCTTCCAATTTTCTGTCACCTCTCCCGAGCGCCATAAAGTTCTCAAATATCCTCACCATTGGTCGTGGTATGATGCCAACCAACTCTTTTAGCACTCTTGGGTGCATTCCATCCAGGCCAGCTGAATTGTGGATGTCTAGCCTCTCAAGGTGTTCCCTCACAAGTTCTTTACCAATTATAGGCATGTGATTGCCCTTACCCTGGTTACCCTGTGTCCTGTCAGGCAGGGTGGTTCCCTTGGGCTGGTGGAAAACCGATGCAAAGTATTCATTGAGGAGATTAGCTTTTTTCTGGGTGTCGGTTGTGAACTGCCCCATTT
>NW_005842570.1:0-4292 GCF_000455745.1 Alligator sinensis | reverse complement strand
AGGGTTCCAATGTTGCCCTTGTTTTTTTCCAGCTGCCCACATAGCTGAAGGACTTTTTGTTGTCCTTGATTCCTGTAGCCAGTTTTCAGCCTTGGCTTTTCTGGTCCACTCCCTACAAGTGCAGGCAAGTGCTGCATAATCCTCCGTGGTGATATTTCCTGACTGACTTCCATCCCTTCTGAGCTTCTCTTTTCAGTTTCAAAAGGTCCATGAGTTCCCTATTTAGCCAAAGGGGTCTCCCGGCCCTTTTGCTACCTTTCCTACGGGTCGGAATGAACTTCCCTTGTGCTTTTAGTATCACATCCCTAAGGAGCGACCACTCATCATGTACTCCCATCTCTGTCGGATCACGATCTCTCAGGACCTCAATAACCAACCTAACCTCATGAGCTTGTGGAAACCAACTTTCCTGAAGTCGAGGATTTCTGCATTGCTGACTGATTTGCCTGCTTTGTGATGGATAGAGAAAATGATCAACTAACGATCACTGTCACCAAGCTTCCCTTCAATCCTCAGGTAGCTCACTAGGTCATCCCCTTTGGCCAGAACCAGATCTGGCCAAAGGCAGTGCCTTACAAGAGGTAAGAAGTCTATGACTTCTTGAGTCAAATAGAGCTCATCAATGCAGTGAGGAAGCTATGCGACTGATCAGATTTGGCTGAATGCTCTTCCCATAAGATGTCAGGGTGGTTGAAGTCCCCCATGATGACCATGCACCGAGAGTGCGCAGCCTGTGCTAGTTCCCTAGAGAATTTGTGGCCAAGCTCTTCCTCCTGGTTAGGAGGTCTGTAATAGTCTCCTACAGTTATATTCCCTTCGCCACATGCTCCCCATATTTTAACCCAGAGGGTCTCAAGTTGCCCTCCTTGGGTGCCAATCTCTGCTTGTAGGGAAGTGTACTGCTCCTTCACAGAGAACTATACCCCTGGCCTTCCTCGCAACACAATTCCTCCTGTGCAAGGTATAGCCATCTATACCTGTGGTCCAGTTGTAGGTGCATTCCCACCAGGTTTCCATTATCCCTATGAGATCATATTTGTTATTGTTTAGCAGAAGTGCCAGTTCCTCCTGTTTTTCCCCATGCTCCTGGCGTTTGTGTACAGGCAGCTAAGCCTGTGATTGGAAGCCCTGGGCTTCCCTTTGCCCTTAGAGTCCTTTCCTTGGGCTGGGGTCAGAGTAAGTTCCCTTATGTTACCTGACCTGCTGATTCTGTTGTTTTCACTTCCTGGGCTTGTACTGTATGATTGTCCGCCTGTGCCCCAGCAAACTTAGTTTAAAGCCTTGTCAAGCAGTTCAGCCATTCTGGCCTAGAAAAGCTGCTTTCCCACTGGGGTGAGGTGGAGGTTGTCCCTTCCCAACAAACCACTGCCCCTCTGTCTGAAGTGTGGACTGTGATCAAAGAAGCCGAAGCTTTCGCGGTGGCACCATCGCCACAGTCTTGTGTTCAGTTCTTCAGTATAATCTCTCCCTCCTATGCCCGTGACCCATAACCTGGAGGATTAAGGAGAAAACTACCTGCACCCCCAACCTTCTGAGCCCAGCCCCCAGAACCCTGTAGTTACTCATGACCCAACCGGGTTTGCTCCGAGCTATGTCTTCTGTGCCCACATGGATGAGGAGCATGGGGTAGTTGTCAGAGGGCTGGATAAGTTTAGGGATTCTCTCAGCTACACTGTGAATATGGATCCCTGGAAGGCAGCCGACTTCAGGGGCTAAGGGGTTATGGCAGAAAATGGCTCCCTCTGTCCCCCCTGTCTTCCGTGACAGCCACTCTGCATTTCTTCTTAGGGGTGGTTGCTGGTTGCCTTCCTTCCTCAAGTGCTGGAGTTGGTGGCTCTACTGGTTCTGTTGATGCTGCGAGGAGTTCATATCTGTTGTGAAGTTCCAGGGGGGTGGTGACCCTGGCACCGCATGTCTTGGGGCCGGAGATGACCTTCATCCAAGCGACCCCTTGCTGGACTTTGCAGTAGCTACTCCTGTCCACCCTCGTCCTGCCTGCCATCCGTGTTCTTCCCTCATCGTTCTTCTGATGAAGGTTTTGGAAGTGGGTGTCGATCTCCTCTTCACCATCCCTGATGGTACGCAGCCTCTGCACTGCAGCCTGGAGCTCCCTTATCTGGCACCCCAGAGACTCTATTGTAGACCATACACCACAAGGGGAGGTGTCATTGCTCCTGTTCCTAAGTGCCTGCATATGAGCCAGGCAGCGCGCACAGCTGGAAACCAGGGCTCTGTCTGAGTAGAGGCTGGAACCATGGGCTTCATCTGGGTGGAGGCCTCAGTGGTACCAAAGGGGGAGGCTCCAGCTGAAGTGGGGCGGGAACTTTAGAGTGCAATTGCACAGGTAATAGTCTGGACTACTGCTGTGCCGACCCTTCTCAAGATCACCACCTAGAGCCTTATGCCCCTCCTTCTTGCTCTCCTGCATGAACTCCCGTGCTAACTCATATGCCAGAGTCCAGAGCACAACTATTTGCGTAGTTCCCTGGTGGGGTTGGGCTAATGGGGGAGAACATAACCCTCCTCAGCTGCCTCCCACCACTGATTCTGCCAAGCCACCGCAGTCCCTGCTTACCTCCTGGCTCCATGCTGTGGGGTCGGGGTCCTCCAGAGGGTCTGCCAGGAGTCTTTAGCTCTGGGGGAGGGGGTGTGACAGCCTTCCACCTGTGTGTCTCGGTTGAGAACCGGTCTGAACTGGGTTATGGTGGGTGGGGTGGGAGGGAGAAAGAGAGAGAGAGACATGGGGTTGGGCTGCTGGCTCCATCGCGTGTGGCTCTTGCTGACTGCATGCAAGCCTCATGCAATGCAGCCAGCTAAACCCTGTGCCCAGGCTCCATGCTTCTTCTGCCCCACCCTGGGTCCTCACTGGCCCTAGGGCACCAGCACAGGCTCTGTGTCCACCCACTGCCACCACTCTCCTGCCATTTTCCCGATATTTTTCTTTTTCTTTCCTTCCTCCCGCATGCCAGCCTGCCACTACTGCTGCCACTGCTGGCATTCCCCCCACTGCAGCCACTCCCTGTGGGCTGCCCCCCATGGTTTCTCCCACCACTGCTGCTTTTCATGGCCCCTTCGGCACTGTCCCTGCTGCTCCCCCCACCACCACCACTGCTTTCCATGGCCCCCTCTGCCACTCCCTCCACTGCTACCCCTGCCGTTTTGGCTTCCCTTCACCCCCCTCCACCTGCCACTTCCCACTCTGGCTCCAGCCCAGCCCCACCAGCACCATGCAGCTTCCATCTGCTGGGTGGATCACAGCGAATTTTTTTTTCTCCTCCCCCTCCCTCTGTCCCACCTTATTTATGTTTCCAGTTGGACAGAGGGAGGGCATGCAACAGCCCCAAGTTTGCCAAGCCAGAAGCTGCAGAGGTTTCTGGTTGGGAGCTGGAGGCAGGAGGAGGGATGGGGGTGGGGAAGACCCAGCAGGCCTTGCTGCTCAGCAGCTGGGTCCTTCTGCTGGCTTCCTGTGGGTCCTGCTGCCACTGGTGCCTGTCATCTTTGACAGACAACTGGGGCAGATAAAATTAATTTTCTAAAACTTTTTAGGGTCCCCGCAAGCTGGATAGAATGGCCTGCCAGGCTGGATCTGGACTGCGGGCCATATTTTGCCCATCCCTGATCTATATATTTTCCAGACCACCTACTTCGGTACAGTATGGTGCCTTTTGTTCAAAGGAGAAAATAAGTGGCATGGCAAACACTTCTAGCTTTCAGGTCTTCTCTTCAATTTAAAAATAGTAAAATCTAACACTTGATTGATCACCAACAGGCTTTATAATGAACAGTTTACATAAAGGGATAGAATTTCTTCTCAAGCTTATTTTTGATCCTTTAGATCAGTGGTTCGCAACCTTTTTATACTCAAGGCACCCCTTTGTAACTTTGTGAATGTAATGGGACTCCATTTCAATTTTACTGATTTTTTTTTTTTTTAAACAGGAAATAATAATGACGCAATTCTCCTGTTGCAAAATACTTGAAAAGACTACAGCGAGTCAGGATGTTTTTGATGATATGGATTCTTATTTGAGATCTTTGGATTTATGTTGTGAATCACATGGAGGTATTTGCACCTTTAAGAGAAGGCTGGATGAACACGTCGCTGGGGTCGTTTGACCCCAGTACTCTTTCCTACCATGGTAGGGGGTCGGACTTGATGATCTGCTCAGGTCCCTTCCGACCCTACCAACTATGAAACTATAGTATTAATAGTGTGGCATCCTGCAATACCTTCAACAGATCCCATAGCACCTCAGGGTGCCATAGATTCATAGATGATTCATAGATTCATA
>NW_005842569.1:1036278-1057696 GCF_000455745.1 Alligator sinensis | reverse complement strand
GCTTTGCTTCTTTGTTTTTCCCTTTTTTTATATTTCTTTTTTTTTTTTTTTTTTTTTGGTAGATTATCTGCTTCTATTTTCCCTTTAATTCTGAGCCATTTCTGAGGGGTTCAGTATTGCTCTCTTGCTCAGTAAAATGGTTTCTGAAAATCCATGTGAGGTCTGATAATGGAAATGCAGGTAGTGCCTCCAAACTAATTTTCTTCTTTCCTTCTCTATCTTTTACCTCATATGCCCTTTATTTTCAGACTAGCAGCCCTAATCTGAATGCCAATGAAATGAAAACAATGATAGCTGAAAACCTCATTCGTCTTACATATGCAAATGTGTGTGTGCAAAGAGAATTCTGTCTCTTTAACCAACATATTTTTCACATCAGGCAAAAGGAGCAGATGAAGAAGAACAACAGAGGAAAGGATGTATACGAGAGGCTCCTGTTCCATGGAACCAGCAGTTCCTTTCTGGAATCCATATGCACTCAGAATTTTGACTGGAGAATCTGCGGAGTCCATGGAACCAGCTATGGAAAAGGCAAGTAGAAAGTGACTCTGATTAGATATCGTTGCCATGGTAATTGTCACAGTGGTAATCAGCTTTTGGAAGTATTTATAGTGCAGGAAAAAGGAAGTGTGGGATGTTCTTGTGTTCTCTCTGGTTGGCACGGTCAGGTTGTTCTGAGGCTGGGGGCTGGCGATGGCAAGTCTCTTCTGCTTGGGTCAGCAGCAGCGCAAGGCTGTTCGATCTGGCATGGCTCTTCCTGCCCATCAAAACCATGCCGCGTGCCACATTCGGCACGCCTGCCATAGGTTGCCGACCCCTGATCTACCATCTTCTTGACCTCTGTTCTAGCAGAGTTAAGTAAATGGTAACTCCTTTTGTAGGAAGACAAGAGTTACTTTTTCCCTTATGCTATTTCCTTCTTACTGGTGATTCCTTGTATTATACTTATTTTTCACTCTTCCCATAATCCTCATCTCTTTTTTTTATCCTCACTTTTTATCACATTCCTTTCTTATCCAGTCTGTTCTTGCCTGCCTTCTGAAATTAAAAGGAAACATCTAGCAAAACCTTTAGCTGCCATTGTGACATTTCCACTATCATGTACTTAAATGAGAATAGACATGAACTTAGTTTTGCTGAAATTTGAGCTGGGTCCATCATGTATTATCATGCAATGTTCATTCTCTTGTGCCTCTGTATGAAGTCTAGCCCATTTCCAGTATCCTTATGCTGTCTTTGTTATTTCTAGGAAGTTACTTTGCAAGAGATGCTAGTTATTCCCACGCTTACAGTCAGTCTCCTACTACCAAAATGAACATGATGTTTGTGGCACGGGTTCTGGTTGGAGATTTCATCAGAGGAAATGCAACCTATGTTCGTCCCCCATCAAAATCTACTAATACGATCAACTTATATGATAGTTGTGTGGACAAAGAGTCTGATCCCTCTATTTTTGTCATATTTGAGAAGCATCAGATTTACCCAGAGTATATAATAGAATATCACGAAGACAAAAAATGTACTGTATCTTAGATATAGGAATGTACTATGTCTTAGATAAGGAAAGGAACAGTTTGCATATCTCAGCTAATTGTTGATATTGTTAAGGGGGTTTTATTTGGGTTTATTTGTTATACTGATAAGGGTCTCATTTTTAACATTAACACTCTCCAACCATTTTTGCAAATAATTTGGTACTTGAAGGAGGTTTGCAAGATGAACATCCTGCTTGTTAGAAGACTAATCTTTTTCATCAGGCCATTAACATTCATCTAATCAGAAAATGTGATTACAGGTAACATGAACTGACAAAGTTATGGGGACACGGTTGTTGATTTTTATGATTCTTCTTTGGTTAGAAATAATTTTAAACAAACTTTAGTAAGTCAATATATAAAGGACTTGGCTTTAGAAATAACTACAAATGCGAAGAAAACAACTGACTTTAGTGTAGCTCATAAGCAAATTTCTAAGTGTATAGTTTTTTTAGATTTGTACCGATTATAGTTCTTCAAGTAGGAAACCTTTATAGAAGG
The DNA here is from genome assembly GCF_000455745.1 of Alligator sinensis. NCBI lineage: Eukaryota > Metazoa > Chordata > Crocodylia > Alligatoridae > Alligator > Alligator sinensis. The sequence goes on along the minus strand of NW_005842569.1, from coordinate 1,055,660 downwards.
GGCTCTTTATTGTAGATCTACAATTTCTGATTATCTCTACTGTTATTTCTAAGCAGTTTGAAGTACCTACTATGTAATGAACATGGTCTAGAATTTTCTCTCTTAGTGATATTTGTTAAAACAATAACTTAGAAAAATTAAGACTTTCCCTTTAAATTGGTGTAAAGACTAGGTTTTAAAATGTAGGAATTTCTTAAACATGCACCAGCAATGTCAGTCTAATGGTTGATATAGAAGACAATCAGATAAAATTCTGTTTACCCTTCTGCTGTAGGCTTGTGCAGCTTTATCTTTAGGTCAGGGTAAGACCATTATAGTAGGCAATCTGGGAAAAGAAAAACGCTGGAATTTTTTTCTCAGTTGCTAACGACTACAAGCATAAAATGAAAGGTAGCGTTGAATTCATTTGAAAACCTTGCTTGTAGTATATGTTGTTTTCCATGTGTGGACATGGGAATGCTGTAGGACAGAAGTAAAAAGTTGTGTTATACTGTTTTCTATCCTACAGGACAAACGTAAATTCTCGTTGAGCTGGAGATGTCGCGTGACTTGCACAGAGAGAATGTTTCTGATGATGTTCTCAATCACTTGTGCATTAGCATATGCTCTGTTGCCTAAACTTTGTTGTGTTTTGTGCGGCCCATTCTACACTAAGAAAATTGCCTACTGCTGACAGTGGTAGAGTGATAAATGGTTCTGATCTTTCTTCAGGTAAACCACGTTTAATGTCAGCATTTGCAGGAATGAGCAACTGTTTTAATGGCAACTGAGCCTGTTTAGTTAACTGATCTGCAGACTAAGATGCTTGCATTTCAGGGCTTCAATGGAAACGAAGATCATAAATTTCCATCAACTTCTGTCACTTTTCTAAGTGCTGATCTTTTCAGTTGAGACGTCAGTGAATATTTTTGGTGAGACTGAGAAAAATCCTCCAGCTAGTGGGAGGGAAACATATCTACTAACGTTTTGGAATGTGACTAATTGAAGATAATCATACTCTGCCAGATTTTGGAGGGAAAAATAGTTTTATTTTTTCTGAAGTATAATTTGTTAAATTACATCCTAGGAAGGAGTATTAGACAAATTTCAAGTCTGAAGATACAAACGTAAACTGTTTAGTTTAGCAAGTTCCCACGGGGGGAGGGGGGTGTAAGACTAGCAAATCATACTGCAAGAACTGTTCGAAGCAATTATACATTTAAGTGTTTTTTCAATATAATCTTAAAATCAGAAATATTGGATTTGGTAGTGGCAGTGGATGGCTTTTTTACATTCTTTTTCTTTTGTAGTCCATCATTGAATTTCCAAAATTATCCTTAAACTTGCTACAGTAAAAATTAAGTATATACTCAATATTCTTCTGTTGTTAGACATGTAGCTTAATATGCCATTAACATAGTGGGCAAATGACCAGGGTATTATTGGCATTGTGTCGTGGCTCTTGTTCTTTTGCATTCTGAATCAATGTCTAGCATCGGCCAACTGCTCATTATGAAAGATCAAGTCAAATGACAGTTTTTGTACAGAAGTGGTCTGTAACTGAGCTTTGCAATTACAAAGTGCCTGTAATAAACTAGATATCAAAAAGTGTGGTTGGTTATATCATTTTGTCAATTATGTGGAATCTGAGATCCTCCCTGCTATCGGCTAGTTAAAGTAGTAAAAAGAGCAAAAGGTTTGTGGTTCTACTGTTCTAAATGGGGAGGGGATGGGTGGGTGCAAATGTTCTGCCAATGCTGGTTCAGAATGTAACTTTCATTCAGCTTGCACAAATGAAATAGCACCAAGAAGACTCCCAATAAACATGTAGAAGACATTATTTTTGTAATCAACATAGTGCATTTTGTAAATGGCACAGATTTATAAAGTACAAGTTATGCCTGATACTCATTTTGACCAAAAATACTACTTCAAAAAATGTTCAATTCAGGGGCTTAAAGACTTAACCACACTGGTAAAGAAGCCATTGCATAGTAAGCCTATGCTGTGAATTTACAGCACAATAGCTGCTCCATAGTCACTTGCCATCTGTGTACTCTCAATGGGCACATCTACATGTGCCATTAGGGGGCAGCACTAAACTGTAGAGCTTATTGTTCCATAGTTTATTGCTCCTGGGAAGCTCCAAGGCACCCGGTTTACACATGCGCCTGGACTGCAGCACATTGAGCTGAGTTGCAGCACCCCTGGCAGGCAGGGCTGCTCCTACTAGGCTCATTGTGCTGCAGAGGGGCTGGCTGGAACCTGAGGGTGCTTCAGTGTGGGGCTAGCCAACAGGCACCCTTGTGCTCCAGCCAGCCAGCTCAGCAGCTACATATGCGCTGTTACACATGAAAACCCTGCAGCAGGATAGTACTTGTATTTACAAGTCCTGCCCTGTTGTGGAGTTTTAGCTTCATGCTCCCTAATAGGGGTGCACGCGAGGCATTTACTGTACAGCTAATTAGTCAGCTGTGCAGTAAACGTCTTAAGAATGCTTTTGTTTGGACATGGTTTATTTCACTTTGCAATAAAGTGAAATTTACTTTATTTTACTATGCACATTTACTATGGAGTAAACTGACTTTGCTCCACAATAAAAGTGGAGCAGGCACATGACTCACAGCCTTACCTGTTTAAGCCACTGCAGAGTACAGGCAGTCCTTGACTTACAACGTTTTGCACTTACAATGTTTATAAATTGACACCCTGTTTCAACTTGATGATGTCAGTTTCTACTTACAATGCTTGATCCGATGTAACGCCACACCAGTGAACAAGTTCACTGCGTTGCTCATCTCCCTGGAGCGCATCTGTCCAAACTTCCTTGAACACTTTCTTTAAGAAAGCAGACGAGACTCCAGAAAAACCTGCAGCCAAGACTCCTGAGAAGACTCCAGCCAAGAACCCTTCAAAAAGTCCAACCAAGAGCCCTTCAAAAAGTCCGACAAAGTCACCTCAAAGAAGTCCTTCCAAGTCAATGATTGCTATTTACAATATAAATAGATTAATGTAGCTATATTATTCATCTATAATTGATCGAGTACAAAATTCTGGGGTATTTTTGGTGAAAATAGGGTATCAGGCCTGGTTCAGGAACCAATCCCCCATTTATAACTTTGTTTCTTATAAGAAAATTGGTTCTGAGTTACATTTTACCTAAGACGTGGTTTTCAGGAACCAATTGTGTCATAAGTCCAAGGACTGCCTGTAAAGTTATGCAAAGCAAGGAGGTGTTTCGGTTGTATGTCTGTTCCCCTAGTCAGTATCATCCAAGGGTAACTTTGCCCAGTGGCAACCTGCCACCGACTGGTTATATACTGTAATAGCACCCATGGCAAGCATAGATTTAAACTGCAGCCAGATAGTACTTGTTTTTTTTACTCGTAAGCAGTGCATGTGGAGATGCTGACAGGGATGCCTGGGGCATGAGGGTGCTTCAGTGTGAGGGCAGGCTGCTGGCTAGTCCCACACTGGAGCACCCTTGTGCCCCAGCCAGCCCTTCTGCAGCATGTTGAGCCCATGTTGGAGCAGCCCCAGGCTGGCAGGCTGACCCCTACCGTGCCCTCTGCCAGCTAGGGCTGCTCCAACCCACCTCAATGCGCTGCAGTTCCAGGCACAATAAGCCCTGGAGTTTGAGTCCTGTTAAATGCACATGTGAACACACCCACTATGGAGTAAACCAGTGGCACCTAATCCTCTGGATGTAGAAGCCAGATGAGTGGTATAGGGTCAGTCCATGGTCCAGATCCCATGCAGGGTCAGTTTGTGATCTGTGAATGTAACTGGACTTGGGTGTGTGCCAACCCAACCTTGTGTCCCCAGCTACAGCCACATGCCCAGATCTGGCCACACACTGGCACTAGCTAGTGCTCAGTCATGTAATTTAGCCCATGAGCCTCCCAGTGGGTCTGGAAATTTGTCAATGGAGCAGGAATTAATGCTGCCACTGCTTCCCTGCCACCAAGTTTCTGGCTGCTTGGGGAGCCCACTGGCCTGGATAACACAGCTCTGCAGGCTGGATCTGGCCCACAGGCCAAAGATTGAGCACCCCTGGAGTAAACTTACTGCGGAGTAAAATGCAGGGTAAAGTATTCTGTAGTAATCTTGATGTGTGTCCACTCTCAAAAAAGTTAATGAATAAAGAGTTTAGAGTAGTTACCGTGATGCAAATTCACTTGCTGCTACACTTCCCTGTGTAGCCAAGACCTACATCTTACTGAACTTAATTGGATATATGTTTCCAATGGGAAAGGTCTTTTTTTTTTCTTTTTAAGGATTTTACCCCAGCTCATAAATCTTACTTGGAGGGGAAAAAGTTGCGACAGACTGTTACACCTTTTCAATCTCATAAATTCAAGAAATAATCTATTCAAATTGCCTTGCTTGGCAACTAGAAACTAGTTACAACTGAAAACAAAAGGTAACAGGAAGTTGAGTGTCCAAGAAAAAGTTCACACTTCTGTATAATTTAAGGAGTTGTCACAGGCTGGGGGCCCAGTCCACTTCTAAATTTGCAAAGAACTGAATCTGCAGGAGACATGGGAATGTGTTGTTCCTAATAATCCCAGGGAACAAAACATCCCCACAGGTGATGGTTATGAAGGAGGAGGAAGGAAGAATACTTAATATGTCTGGATAAAATAAAGTACCATGTATACGTCTGGCAAAGCAGAACACAGGAACCTTAAATTTAACATCCTATTGTGTGGGGAACCTAGTCCTTAATGCAGTGTGAGGAAGCATCTGATCTCCCACCTACCAGGCAGTTGGAAACAAGGGGCTACAGTAGGTGGGTTTTACAAGAGAGGAGGACTAAGCATAACACATGAGGGAATTCACCAGTCCTCAACCTCCAAAGTCAGGACCAGGATTACAGCTCTCATTAGGACAAAGGCAAGCATTCAAAACTTCAAGGTATGTTAAGCACTTCTTAAAAAAAAAATGTGGCTTAATTTATAAGTGATTTTCCCATTGGCATCAATGGGAGAGCTGCAATTGCTCAGCAATGCTGAAATACAAATCACATTCCTTTAGGTGTCATTTATAAAACAGCAGGCCTGGGGTGCCCTGGGATGGGCTTCTGTCCCTGGTAGCCTGCTCCCTTGTCCAGCACCCCAACAGCCTCTCCCACCTTGCTCACCAAGTCACCTTGAAGTTATCAGTGATAAAGCTGGGAGGCAGCCTTCAGGTGATCAGAGGGATGGTCTAGGCATCCTTCAGCAGCCCACACAGAATCCCTTCAGCCGTTCAGAAGCCCATATGGAGAACTTGGGCCTGCAGCAGCAAAGCCTGCAGAGTGTTTTGTCCTGGGCAGCCTCCACAGTGTTGCCCCTTTAAGAGGGTTCTCAGCAGCCTCCCCACCTGCTACAGCTGCCGCATGCCTCATTTTACAAATGAGCAAACACTTCCCATAACAGAAGCCATCAGTAAAATAACTAAAATTTACCCACCTGTAGGACTCTCCCTTGCAGTCCATGCAGAGTACCTTGGCCTGGGTCAGACCTCCACCTCAGCCTAGTTCTGTTAAAATTCCCTGCCTGGCTCTATCCTTTCCAGTCATCACCCCCCCCACCAACACTTCCCTAATGAGGCATAAGGATTCCTTCTCTACTCAGCAGGCTTACTGCTCTTACTGCTCCTTCCCTGATGGGCCCCAAGGTTTTCCCCTGCCTAATTGGCATGCTTACTGCTTTCCTCCTTCTGATCTGCCCTTGCAACCTGCACCCTATTAGTAGGCTCACAACTCTGCAGTTTGCTTCACTGGAGCTTTCACCCTGCACTCAGAGGGCTTAGGGGCCTCTTTTTTTTTTGTTGGAGTCTCACAAATTATTAGTGAATTAGTATCGCCATTCATAGTTTCATAGTTTCATAGTTTCAGGGTCAGAAGGGACCTAATAGATCTTCTAGCCCGACCCCCCGCCAGGGCGGGAGAACAACCCAAAAAAAAACAAAAAAACTTGTGCCCATTATTCCTTGTTATGCCAGCAGGGGCTAGGGGAAACAGCGTCTCCCCCAAACCCTTCTGGTTCCCCCTAGTGAGTTTATAGACGGTCACCAGGTCCCCCCTCAGCCTTCTCTTGTGGAGGCTGAATAGGTTCAAGTCCCGCAGTCTCTCACTGTAGGGTCTGCCCTGTTGTCCCCGGATCATGCGGGTGGCCCTCCTCTGGACCCTCTCCATGTTGTCCACATCCCTCCTGAAATGGGGCGCACAGAACTGGACACAATACTCCAGCTGCGGCCTGACCAGCGTCGCATAGAGGGGGAGGATCACCTCCCTGGCTCTACTCGAGATGCACCTGTGGATGCACGACAAGGTCCGGTTAGCCCTGCCAACCATGACCTCGCATTGTCGGCCCATGTTCATCTTGGAGTCAATAATGACACCAAGATCCCTTTCCGCCTCCGTGCTCTCAAGTAGGGAGTTCCCCATCGTATAAGTGTGCTGCTGGTTCCTACTACCCAAGTGCAGCACCCTGCACTTGTCCGTATTGAAACGCATCCTGTTCCTGTCTGCCCACCCCTGTAACCTATCCAGATCCTTCTGCAATCTCTCTCTCCCTGCTAGCGTGCTCACCTCCCCCCAAATTTTGGTGTCATCAGCGAATTTAAACAGGTTGCTCTCCACCCCAACATCAAGATCGCTGATGAAGACATTGAACAGCGCAGGGCCCAGGACCGAGCCCTGAGGGACTCCACTACCCACCTCCCCCCAAGTCGAATATGATCCATCCACCACCACCCTCTGAGTGCGACCCTTCAGCCAATCTGCAATCCATCTGACCGTGTAGGCATCTATGCCACAGTCGCCTAGTTTACTAATTAGGATGGGGTGAGAGACGGTGTCAAAGGCCTTGCTGAAGTCCAGAAAGACTACATCCACCGCGACACCTGCATCCATGGCCTTTGTGACCTGATCATAAAAGGCAATCAGGTTGGTCTGACATGATCTCCCCCTAATAAATCCATGCTGATTGCCCCTGAGCATCATCTCGGATGCCGGCCCATCACAAATGTGCTCCTTGATGATCTTCTCAAAGAGCTTCCCCAGGATTGAGGTAAGACTGACGGGCCTATAATTGCCCGGGTCCTCCCTTTTCCCTTTTTTGAAGATGGGGACCACATTAGCTACCTTCCAATCGTCTGGCACCTGGCCCAAGCACCACGATCGCTCGTAGAGCCGTGCCAGGGGCCCTGCAATAACCCCAGCCAGCTCCCTCAGCACCCTGGGGTGGAGAGCATCCGGACCCGCTGACTTGAACGCGTCCAGCCCCTCCAGAAGCTCTCTAACCCGGTCCTCCCCAACCTGAGGTCTGAAGGCGATCCCCTCGCGTCCGGCTTCTATCACAGCAGGGAAGTCCCGGTCCCTGCACAAGAAAACGGAGGTGAAGAATTGGTTAAAGAGGTCCGCTTTATCCTCTGACGCAACCACCAGATTGCCCCGCATATCCTGCAGGGGCCCCACATTACCCGGCGCCTTCTTCATCCTCCCAATATATTTGAAAAAGGACTTTTTGTTATCCTTAATCCTGGACGCTAATCCGAGCTCTATCTCCGCCTTGGCCTTCCTAACAGCCCGCCTGCAGGCCCGAGCAGAGGAGGTATACTCCTCTTTGGAGATTACACCCCCCTTCCACCGGGCGTACGCCACCCTTTTGGCAAGCAGGCATTCCCGGACACCCTTGGTGAGCCAGGGGGGCTTCCGGACACTCCTGCCCCCTTTGCTTCTTGTCGGGATGGACACCCCTTGGGCCCCGAGTATCGTTTCCTTAAGGAACGACCACTCCTCTTGGACGCTGAGTTCCTCTGCCCTCAAGGACCCCAGTTCCTCTCCCACTAATCTCCTCATCTCACTGAAGTTCCTCAGGTTCAAGTTCTATGTCCATATGCATATTTAAAAAACACCAGATAATTAAAGACCAAATTCTGCCCTTGCATCTGGATAGCTTCTTCACCAAATACTGGTTTATTTATACCCACCTGAGAGGCTAGGAATAGAACACAGTATTCCTGGTGTGGTCTCTACAGGCTGCTCGTTCTACTTTTTTCTTTATTTCAAGAGGTTTGCCTGTGGCCTTGTTATTTTAGGTTTTATTTTGCTTCTTTACTTAGATAGGGGATGCTGTTCAGGAGTCCCTCATAAGTTAGGCCGTAATACCCAGTCACATGAGTAAAACACGTACTTATTTATAAAGAAAATAAGGGCTCATGAAGGGTGGGATTTTCAAAGAACCAAACAACTGATCATCGGTGTTCATACTACTTACCATATTTACTCATATTCAAGATGAGGCTTTTCCCCAATTCAGCATGGGTTGAAAGCTCTTTTTGGATTCGAGTACAGGGTGTGGGGAGAGCAGCTGCTGCGGCTCTGATTCTGGCCCTGAGCCTGGGTCAGGGCTAGAGTCAAGAGCCACAGCAGCTGCCTGCCCCCTGCCTCTGCCAAAACTCTACCCCTCCCCACTGCCTACTGTCAGGTGTGGGCTCTGGGTCCATTAACTCCTGGGGAATGGAGAACATGGAAACTCCACTCTTTGCTCAGCCAGTCAGTGGCATTGCAGCTCTGGCCCTGAGACACTGCTGTATGGCTGGACAGGTGGCAGACTGCAGGCATCATGAGGGCGGGTGCTCAGGCTGCTCACACCAGGTGGCAGGGAGGCTGCAAGCAGGTGCATTGGGGTCCACGGAGCCCCAGCCTGGCTTGTTGCCAGCAGAGGGTGCACATGTGTCTTGAGGCAGATGGCAGGGGAACTGCAAGGGGCCTGATCCTTCTTGTGGCAGCACAGCCCTGGCCCCTTCCCCACCCCAAGGCTCACGTGTACTCGCTGCCAGCGGTGAGCCGAGCTGGGGCTCCATGGACCCTGTTGCAGCTGCTTGCAGCCTCCCCACCACCTGCAGTGAGCAGCTCATGCTCTATGGCGGGTGGCAGGGGCCTTCCCAGAGCCCGGGCCAGCTGTTGCAGGCAGACAGAAGGCTGCAAGTAGCTGCAGTGGGGTTGGCAGAGCCCCAGACCAGCTCATTGCTGGCAGCAGGTACATGTGTGCCTCAGTGGACAGTGGGGAGGGGCCGGGGCTGTACTGCCAGAAGAAGGATGAGGCCCCTTGAAGCTCCCCTGTTATGTTACCCAAGGGCTGGCATGCCAAGCAAAATGTCTTTACGTGCCATGCTCTGGCACATGTACCAGGGATGGCTGACCTCTGCTCTAGGGTAAGAAGCCTTATGTTGAATTGGATCCAAACATTTATGCAAAAACTTCACAGTTCCATACATGTAGGTAGTCATTTCCCTGCCACAGAATTATATAAATAAAAGGGCAATACAAAAATGTAAGAATGAATTTTACCTACAATTGTCAGTAATGTACCAAAATGCAACTGCAATAAAGATCACATGAACACTTAATAGATTGCCAGCAGACTTCAACTATTGTTCCCCACTGTCATTACTCCTTATTAGATTTGTTATAAAAGTGTGCAGCGTTATAAGTATAAAAATCACCTTGATTTTTAAATTTCCATTAAAGATGCAATAACAGAAACAAGCAGTAAAATCTTTAGAGGAACCATGGCAAAGAATATCATACAGACATAATCTTAGATAGACAGCAATGCAAAGTGTCTTTGAAGAACTGAAAGACAACTTCTGGAATCAGCATGCAGGCCAAGAACAAAAGACTGTGTGCGGAGTGCTGTGCATGTTGTGATGCAGGCCCTTACTGCAAGCCAGGGACTTGAGGGACCCTTTGGCCATCAGTGGATCCACCACTACAATCATTCACTGCTTCAAATCTCATATCTGTTTCCTCACCACTCTGCGCATGGGGCAGAACTTGAGGGAGATATATAGCTCCCAACTTCTGTTCCCACTTCAGCAGTAGTTCTGTGAGGCCAGGACCTCTTGTCTTGTGGCAATGGGGAAAAAGCGCAAGGTTTGGCCCATAACTTTGTGCTGAGATGTAACAGTGGGCCAATGCTGTCTTGTATGCTTCCTATACCTCTGGCACCACCCAGACTTCTCTAATGGATCCCATTTAATGTTTTATTTTCTTGAAAAGCAGTTTGAATGTTCACCCTTTCCTATTTATGGACTAGAATAGCAAAGCCAAGAAATAATTTGACAGCCGGTCTAGAGGACTGTTATCTCACAACCCAAAAGGTATAGAAACCATCCATATTTCTAGAAAGTGATGGCTCAGCAGGTTTTAAACAAAGGATTGATAGACCTCTACTTTTCCTGCTACTGCTGCCTTTTCCCAGGCACAACTAAGCCAATTTCTTGTTAGGACTGGAGATGCTCCAGGAAGTTAAGCATCAATGCTGAATCACCTACAAGAGCATTCCAAAGTTCAGGCAAGCAGGAGATCTGATATGGCTTATAAGGCTACTAGTAATTCCCCCCATTTTGATTCCTTTAATTCCATGGGAATCCACTAATTAACAGTGCTAATCATGATTTCATCTGAATGAGAGAGATTCAAGCCACTGCATGAACAGCTGATGCCTTCCGAATAAGCCGCTCAGTCAACGGCGAATTTGGTCTCAGTGCATCACGTTCCATCAAGAGGCACCTGGAGGTGAGGAGGCAGGAAAAAGAGGCCTTAAATATAGAGTTCAAAATTACAGAGCAGGCTATTTTTAATTTCCTTGTGTAGTAGCCAAGTAGAAGATGGTGACTTCACTGTCACCAGTGCTACCTGACAATCAGTTTCGAAGGCACTACAGCAGTGTTTTTTCAAGGTCAGTATTGTATGCCTGACCCACAAACACAGAGCACATGCTAGCTGAGTGGACTCATCTTTTCCCCACTTCTACCCCTCCAATTAATTCATTTTTGCAATCACATGGCACTGGAAGTAGCACTGCACTTGCATGGTACAGACTGATCTTTGCCTAGGAGGTCAATTTTAAACAAGCCTGCTCTTCTCTCACTAAGCCCCCTTGTTTCCCATTTGTATTCAAGAGGCTGAAGCAGAAGAGTCACTCTAATCTGGCTATGCTGCATCTAGTTCCAGGACTAGTACACAGAGACCTAGTTTGGAGTGATGTTGCATCAAGGATGGGCAATTATTTGGCCCATGGGCCACATAGAGAGTTTTGGTGGCCTGTTGCATGCCAGGTCAGCACACCCCTCTGCTCCCTCCCTGCACAGCAGCTGACCAAAACTCCCTAAGTAGCCCCATCCTATCTGCCTGGTCATACACCCTGCCTATACAGGTCCCAGATGATCTCCATAGAGACTCCAAGATCATGGAGCTGAGGGACAAATGAAAACAAAGCAGCAGGGGTAGCGATACTATTCAAGGATCAAAAGTTAAGAGCAAAGCAAGGGGAAGACATCATCACTGGCAGGTTACAACAAAATGATACCATCAGTCAGAGAAACAGAATTAGAAATTTTCAATGCATATGAACCACTAGAGAGAAAGGGGAGGAAAGCTCTGCTTAGAAAGCTAGCAGTATTCATGGTTGGAGGGAGACTGCGGATTATAAACAAGGACTTCAGCTGTATAATAGAAATGGGTGACAGAACAGAAGGAGGAGGAAATGAACTTTAGACAGATTGTCCAGATTGTTAGCAATATAAAAGAAGAGTCACCGACAGATGGGTGGGCAGGGAGAAAACTTTCACTGGAACTGACCCTGGTGGAAAGAAACAGTCAAGAACTGACTTCGTGTTTGTATTAAAAGAAATAGAGGTAAGGAAGAAAGAAACCATAAGTGTGGCATTTAGTGATCACTGGATACTGAAGGTGGAACTGAGTCTTTGTAAGAGCCCCAAAAGTTGAAGGGGAGCGTGGAAGCTAAATGTGTGACTGTTACAAGGTACGGAGATATGTCAAGTGTACATGAGACAGTATGAGGTGTGCAGAGATGACCTGAGCAGGGTGCGGGGCCTGGGGCAAATCAGCCTGTGTGGGGCCCTGTCCCTGGAGTGGCCGAATGTGAAGCCAGTGGCAGCGCGGAGTTGCCGTGCCGCTCTGTCTGGCTTCATGGGGTCCCCCAAAGTGTGGGGCCCAGGGCGGTTGCCCCAATTTGCACTCTCCCCTGGCCCCCAGGGACAGCCCTGGAGGTGTGAACACTGAAGAAATATTTTAAGAGTACCAGAGAATGGTGGTTGATGGTGAAGAGGAGGACAGGAGAATTCCTCAGGAAGGAAGGCTGAAGAACTGTGGGGAAAAGAATGAAAGAGCTGAGAGAGCTGCAAAGAAAGATGCAGGAACTGCTAAACGAAGCTGCTGAAGTAGATAGATATGAGAAGAATGAGAAAAAAAATAAGGCAAGAGCTGGAAAGCTGGTTTAAAAGAAAGATGAGAAAGAAAATATGTTTAGCACAAGCACCCTGGGTGGGAGAAAATGAAGAGTGGTCTTGATACTTTTTGGCTACAGTGGACATGGTGAAAACAGAGCTAAAAACAGTGCAAGAAGGTGGTTCCCAGGTGGAAAATAAGGAGGTGGGGTTGGTGGTGATGAGAAGATTTTATGAAGAGCTATATTAAAAGAGGAAAATGGACAGGAAGAAGAAGGAGGACTGGAAGAGACCAAAGAAAAGGTAGAGGAAGAGGAAGCAAAGAAGATGGAAGAAAAGATAAGCTTAAAGGAAGTGGAGGAGAGCTTAAAAAACCTTTAAAAGAGGGAAACCACTAGGAGCAGATAGACTACCTATGGAATTTTACAAGAAGTTTTGGGCATGAGTAGGGAAGGATATAGTGGAATTATCATGATAACATATTTGAAGTGTTAGGAAAAATGGGGCTCCCAGATAAATTTATATGCTGGATAAGCTTATTGTATCGTAACACTTCAAATATGTTATCATGATCCACTCTGTCATGTGTTTTTTCTAAATCGAGGTTTGCTGTAACTGTGTGTGTTTTTCTTTCTTGGATGTGGGACAGTGCATCTCTGATCACTTTCAGACTTTCGATAGAAAGGGTTCTAAAGCATACAGAGTATGGAGAAGTGATGGGGGGTTAAACTAAATAGATCAAAAAGCACCATAACGGAGCTGAAGGAAATTGGAGAGATGAGAGACAGAGAGAGAGAGAGAGAGAGAGAGAGAGAGAGAGAAGTGAGAGTGCTAGGGATCCCATTGGAAGCCGAGGGAAAAGGTAACACAGCATGGAAAAAGGTGATGGCAAGGATACAGCAAATACTTTGGTTATGATCCAGAAAGGACACTGTCCTTTGCTGAAAAAATGGTGGTGGTTAAGGCTGTGCTACTGCCCATTATTCTATATATGGGAATTATATTCCCACCAACGTGGGACTGCATGTTCTTTTGGAATGTCAAAAAAGGAAAGGTTGGATAAAGCGGAACTGTTCAAAGCAAGAGAGATGGGAGGAGGAAGGGGGACTGCTGGACCTGGGATTGTTCTTCTATGTGAAATATGTAAGTGCAGCATGCAAGATGGTAATGGAAGGAGAGGGGAAAGCAGCATGTATCACCCAATTTCATGAAGCTGCAATTTGGAGGAAAATGGGAAAAATATCAGACCTCTTTGAAGAGTCCATGGGCATGGCAACCACTGATTCATTACATCAGGTTGGAAGGTTTTATGCAGAGGTATAAAATAAGGAAGGTAGGGCTGGAGGTCCTGAAGGATCATAAGAAATTGAAGAGAGAAGTGCAGGGAAGAAGAAATGGTGGGACGTGTGTTTTGGGAGTGTACATATGCAAAGTGGGTGTGGGAAAGGGTCTGCCACTTTCTGAGTGTCACCAAAATACATCTGTTGTTAGCACAGGAGATGGTACAATATGGACTCATACCAAAGGGACCAGAGGAAATGTTATTAAGGACTTTATTAGTATGCGTTAAAGCTAGTTTATGGAAAGTAGGAAACTTTTGGGTTTTTAAGAAGTTGGCTTTCACTGAGAGTGCCTGAAGCTGGGACTGTATAAACTGAAATCGGTTGGGACAAGGAAGAGAAGTAGAGAAAAAAGGACTGGACACACTTGTTTCACTGAACCAACAGAGAAGACTGATGGGAGGGGTGGAGAGTTTCAGGTGGTTACTTAAGTAATAGTTTTTCATGGAGTGCTGTATGAAGAAAAAGAGTTTTGTAAAGGGTTTTTTTTGTGGGAAGTTGATATATGTATATATGTAGTTGTATGTTTTTTGGATATGGATTTGTTTTTCTGATATGAAATCTTGGTAAAACAAGGATGCTCATTATGTGAAGTTAAGTAAGTGTTGAGCGATAAGTATATTTTTAATACTTTTTGTAAAAAATATAAAAGGTTCCCATCAGCATATTTACTCAACATGGGCCATGTACTTTACAATTATGCTCAGCATTGACTACATTTAATCATCTTCATAGTTGGTTTCCATTACTGAGCACCATATGCTGCTTTTAGCAGAAGTTCAAAGATAGACAACGTATTTAATGCAGATTCCTTGTATGCAAATGTAAGATAAGTGGCTTCCCCCCCTGTGCTGATTAGGGGGAAAAAATCTTATCTTGTAGTTGAGCAAATACAGTATCACAGAAGCCAGAACACAATTACTGTAAACAGCACCCACCTTGCCAGTCTCTGGTAAGTTTTAGATTTACAGTTAATCGCAGCATGGATCAACAACTGGTTGAAGATATCTCTCTGGAAAGAAAAATGCACTATAATATCTAGTAACAAAAGTTCCAGGTAGCAGTTTCTTTTCTTGATGACCGAACCCAAAACACACTAACCACCTGACATGCAGCACTTTAATTTCAAAGAAATGTAGAAATGGTTTAAAATTACAGTGTAGAAATGGAGAGCTATAAAAGGAATCTTACTGCTAACACAACATAGTGCCACCTGAGGCTACTGAAGGACAATCGAGATAGAATCAAATGTAATTTAATAAAATACCTTCTGTGGTCCTTACTTGAGCATTGCTGCCGCCTATCTGCAGGATCTGGTAGCGAATTGGATAAAGTAGTTCTACTGCGTTGTCATAATTTCCATTGTCAAACTCTACAAAGGCTTGGCAAAGTGGCAATCCCAGCTGTAAAGCCAGGCCAAGCTCATGATCTTCCCCAGGTTCCCTGTGAAAGAAGAAGGGATTTAACTTCTAACAAGAAGAGCAGGCTTCAGCAGTTCTTTCACTGAAACTCCATCACATCCTGCAGGTAGGTACTGTTGGTTGCATGATAATCCAATGTAGATGAAGTGTCAAGCATACAGAAAGCCAGATCTATATAATCACATGGACAACTGGCTTATGAAAATCTGTATTTTCTGTAACTTTAAAAGTTCTAACATCTCAAATATTTAATTGGATATGTAAATAATATTTCTATGATATTTCTATTTCACTGAGAAGTTGTGGGTTTTTTCTCCTAAAAGAGGACAATGATGACGAATCAAGTGTTTTTTTGATGCCGTACCATTTATTTACAAAGCATATATGCAACATCCTATTTCACCCACCATGGAAGGAATCAACGACAACATAAATCCTGGATTAATATCCCAAATCCTTTCTTCTAAGCAAACTCTCTACATAAAAAGCTCTATCTTAGGTTTCTCTCAAAGTTACACAACACATGCTGCTTTGGCTGTTTGTTGCTTGCTCTTTTTTGCTGTTTGGTTCTGGCTGCATCTCACATGCACACAACAGCTCGAAATAATACCCAGCAAAACCTCTTCATCCACAGAGCTCAGCCTTATCCATGACCTGTGTTTTGGACAGTAGCTGCCAGTAGCTCTTTTACTCCAAAGTTAAATTTAACATTACCTCATACTTATTCTGAATGTAGAACAGTTATTACTATATGGGTTTCTTCCAATCCCACATCAATATAATGCAATAGAGATTATTAGTAATTTTTTTTGCAGAGTTATCCACTCAAGACAATGGGAAGGCAAAGAAAGAGTGGAACAACTGAGATTATTTGGACTGGAGAAACGAAGATGAAGGGAAATAAGATAACAGTCTTTAAATACAGAAAGGGTTGTTATAAAGAAGATGGCAACAGACTAGTCCAACGGTGCTCAACCTCTGACCTGAGGGCCAAATGCAGCCCGTGGAACCATCACATCTGGCCTGAAGGGCTCCCCAGAGCCCCCTCTCCCCATACCTCCCAAGGCTGAGCCATGCCCCCTACCCCTCCTGGCTGGGCCAACCCCTCTTCTCCTGCAGGGCCAGGTTGGGGCCAGGCTGCACCCCAACCCTCTATGTGGCTGGATGGCATCTGTTATATCCACCCTGAGCACCAGATCAGGACCACTGGCTGGACCCAGGCCACAGATGCACTGAGCACTGCCTGTCTGGCCCACCAAGGAAAAAGGTTGAGTACAACTGGACTAGTGTGTCTACAGGGGACAGGAAAAGTAGTAACAGATTTCAATTGCAGCATGGGAGGTTTAGGTTGCTGTCTCACTATGAGGGTGGTTAGTAGTTGAACAGATTATCTCAAGAGGTGGGGGAATCTCCACCACTGGAAGTTCTTAAGAGCACTTTAGACAAACACTTGGCTAGGATGACTTAACATGGGATGTTCCTGTCTTGAGCATGGGGCTGAACTCGCTGACTTAATGGAGTCCTGTTTCCTATGATTACATGAAGACAGGCAGATATCAGATGAATGTCCCAACACAACAGATTAGAAATCCAATTGGTTGGAATTTCTCACTGTAGCACAAGAAAAAAATAAAAGCTCTCCAACAAAATATGGCTCCAGGTACAGCTGTAAACTCAAACAGTTTCTTAGGTCTCAATTTGTTAGTATAACGTAATGAGAAATCTAGACAACATAACATCATGGAAACAGAGTGCTAAACATTAGCGCTGTGCAAAGCTTTGGTCACCAATTCAATTCGGAGGAGATTAAGCGGCTGAATATCTGAATCTGAATGGAATTCAGAGCCCCATTAAAAGGTCCGAATTGAATCCAAAGCCTCCAAATAGATTCGGACAAGATTTGGCCGATTCGGAGGACAGTGATTCAATTTTGTGATTCGAATAAGCATCCCCATTTGATTCAGCTGAATCAGAATCGGAAATTCAGCAGTGATTCAGAGATTCAGATCGGCCGGGAAGAGGCAGGCATAGCCAGGTGGCTGCAGGTTCTACCGTGGCTCCTCCAGCTGTGCCTGCCCCTCCCCAGGTTGGGAGAACTGTGGGAGAAGCTCCCATGGCTGCCCTGCCCATCCCCATCCCCTGCCTGGCCCAGCCTCCCGGCACTTTAAAAAAAACCCCAAAAGAACAAAAAAAAGCCCCATACTCACGGGCTGCAGCAGCGGCAATCAGGGCCTCTTAGGGCTCGTGGCAGAGCTCCCCCATGCAGCACAGGGCAGTGGAGGGCAGTGGGGATTGCCCCACCCATTTGGCACCCACGCAGCAGCTGTCGCATTGTGCAGGTGCAGTGCAGCATGTGCTGTCTGGGAACTGGGGCAATCCAGCAGTCAGCCAGAGCCTGATGCCACTCAGCCCCAGTGGTCCCAGCTTCCAGACAGCGCACGGTGCCCTGCCAAGCCGCACTGCACCTGCGCCATGGGTGCCAGGTGGGGGGGGGAGGGGCAATCACCGCTCCCCCCCACCTGCCCCATGCTGCATGGGGGGGGCTCTGCCAAAAGCCCTCAGAGGACTTGATCACCACTGCTGCAGACGGTGAGTGCGGGGCTTAAAAAAAAAAAAAAATTAAGTGCCAGGAGGCTGGGGCCAAGTCGGGGATGGGGCCAGGCAGGACAACCATGGGGACTTCTCCTAAGGCTCCCCCTGCCCAGAGAGAGACAGGCACAGCCGGGGAAACTGCGGGAGAACCTGCAGCTGCCTGGCTGTGCCTGCCTCTCCCCAGCTGATCCGAATCTCCGAATCTCCAAATCAGCGCCGAATCTCCAATTCTGCTTCAGCCGAATTGAACGGGGACAGCGATTCAAATCACCAAATCGAATCACTGTCCACTGAATCAGCCAAATCCGAATCGAATACTTCCCTATTTGCACAGGCCTACTAAACATACATTCTACCACCTTGCAACAAATAGCCGAGTCACCACTTCAAAAACACCATTGAAAGTTTGTGTAAGATGGACATGATAAAAATAATACGCAATATGTAGCTATAAGCATGTGCAAATAAACCTAAATCTTGAAATACATCCTGCAAATGTAACAATCTTTGAAAAAAAGGGATTAATGAACGTGTGTGTACACTTCCCAACAATGTCTCTGTGAACATCAAAACTCGGGAGGCAGTAACAGCAAAATAAAATACTATGTTGTTTTAAAGACCTTTAAAGTGTTTAGCATGGGCCTAAAGTTGTTCTGCCATGGGAGGCAATGCTATAACTCTCCTTGTTTTCTCTAGAGTCAGAGGTAAGGCAATGCAGGGTACTTCATCTTGTGGTCAATCATGACCCCCAAGTCTCTTTAAACAGTGGTTCTAGCAAGTGTAGCACTACCAAGCCTATAAGCACGCTGTGGGGTTTTTTCCCTGAGGTGGGGTACCTTACATTTATAAGTATTGAACGTCATCAGGTTTGTGTCCGCCCACTTATTAAGTTTATCGAAGTCAGCTTGGATCACTAGCCTGGTCTCAGGTGTGGACACTATGCCTCAAAGTTTAGTGTCATCGGCGAACTTAGCCAATGCGCTTCTGATACCAACGTCCACATTGTTAATAAAGATGTTAAAAGAACTGATCCAAGGACAGAGCCTTGGGGGACACCACTGGTCATGGAGCACCATAATGATTCCCTACTATCAACCACTATTCTCTGGGTCTGACCTCGGAGCCAATTTCCCAACCATCAGACTGTGGTGTAGCCAGGGCCACAGTTGGCCAATTTTCCATGAGGAGGTCATGGGACACCAGATCAAAGACTTTTTTAAAGTCCAAATAGATGACGTCAATCTCTTCTCCCTTGTCCTGGTGGTATGTCAGCTGGTCATAGGAGATTGGTCAGGCAAGACCTACCTGTGACAAACCCATGCTGGCTGTCCCTAATGATTTTGCCATCAGCCAGTTTATCAGGAAGGGTCTCTTTGATAATTTTCTCCAGAATCTTACTGGGGATTGAGGTCAAGGTGATTGGCCTGTAATTCCCAGGATCTACTTTCTGCCCTTTCTTGAAGATGGGTACCACATTGGCCTTCTTCCAGTCTTCAGGTACTTCACCTGAGTGCCATGAGTTTTCAAATATTTTTGCCAATGGTTGGGCTATGACACCTGCCAGCTCCTTGAGTACTCTAGGGTGTAATCTGTCAGATCCAGCTGACTTGAAGATATCCAGCATCTCAAGGTGATCCTTTACTAGATCAACACCGATGCTAGGTATAATACGCCCTCACCCTGGCCGTCCCGTGTCTTGCTAGGCAGGGCGGTCCCATTGGACCGATGAAAGACTGACGCAAAGTACCCATTAATTAGATTGGCCTTTTCCTGGGTGTTGATTATCAGCTGTCCCATTTGGTTC
>NW_005842569.1:1032577-1036268 GCF_000455745.1 Alligator sinensis | reverse complement strand
TACCCTTTCTTTCTTTTTTTTTTTTGACTCCCTACATATCTGAAAAAGGATTTTTGTTGTCCTTGATATGTGAAGCCAGGTGGAGCTCAGTTGCAGCCTTGGCTTTCCTGATCCACTCCCTGCAGGTATGGACCAGTGTTGAGTACTCCTCCTTGGTGGTAATTCCAGCCTTCCATCCTTTATAAGTCTCTCGTTTGAGGCGTAGGAGATCCTCCAGTTCTCTGCTGAGCCAAGGGGGTTGCTGTGCCCTTTTGCTCTACCCTTCCTCCAGGGTGGGATGGCCATCCCTTGAGCTGTCAGGATTGCTCCCTTGAGGAGCAACCACTCCTCTTGGACTCCTCTTCCTGTCAAGTCGTGGTCCCTTAGGGCCTCAACAGTGAGCCTCCTGAGCTTGTCAAAGTCAGCTTTCCTGAAGTTGAGGACTTCTGTATTGCTGACCAACTTGCCAGCTTTGCGATGGACAGTAAAGGTGATCAGCTCGTGGTCACTATCACCCAGCTTTCCACTGATTCTTAGGTCACTAACTAGGTCATCCCCTTTGGCCAGTACCAGGTTTAGCAATGCTTTATGTCTTGTTGGCCCATAGACTTCTTGAGTCAGGTACAGCTCGCTCATGCACGCGAGGAAGCTTTGTGACCTATCGGATTTGGCGAAGTGCTCTTCCCATGAGATGTCTAGGTAGTTAAAATCTCCCATGACAACCATGGACCAAGAGTATGCAGACTCAGCCAGTTACCTGGCAAATTCCTGGTCCAGCTCTTGTTTCTGGTTAGGAGGCCTGTAGTAGACTCCTACCATGATGTCCCCTGTGCCACGTTCCCCACGTATTTTAACCCAGAGGGACCCCAGTCATCCTTCCTGGGTGCCAATGTCAAATTGGAGGGACGTGTAGTTGTCCTTGACATAGAGCGCTACACCCAGATGTGTGTTAAAGGAATTAGGGGTGTCTGGTACTGGATGCAGAGCTTTGTTCACTTGAACACATTTTATAACCCTTTATCTCACATAAGACAGCCACAAATATGAGAGACTGAATTTAATTATGTCCAAACTCATCTTAAATTTGAAGGGCTGATTTATTTAAGTACTGCATTAAAGGGATAATGCAGATAAAAAGATAAACAGAAAATTCCACAGAATGTTTGTTTTTTTAAGCCTTTTCACTTCAAGAAGGAAAAAATACATAAAACCCCTCAGTGATGAAAATACTGCATTTTCTATCAACTGATTAGAATTTTATGTCTACTGTTTAAAAAATATATTACCTATTCTAGATGTGTTTTAACTAGTTTTTATCCCCGATACATAAGAAGTCGTGTTCCTTTACCATTTTTGACATAGTAAATACTAGGTCTAATCTGATATATTTAGTTTTTCAAATGTGCCAGGGGTAGGCAACATTTTTTGGCCAGAGTGCCGAAAAAAACTATGTCTACCTTGTGAAGTGCCAGAGTGCCAGCACGCCACAAAAACAAAATTGGGGCAGAGGGGGTACATGGCAGGATGCACTGCATATTTAATACAATTAATAATCATTAATGTTGCTTCTTTTTTTTTTAACAGTAAATAGAGAGCTGGTGTCAGGTGGGGAACGGGGGCTGCCACAGGGCTCTGCTACTCAGGCCACAGTGCGGGTCCCAGCAACACCAGAGGTGGGGCCAGCCGGCCTGTGCAGGTCTGCGGGGATGGGGCGCAGCCTGCCTGCCCATGAAGGGATACTGCCTGCCTGGGGCAGGACGCCAGGCCCAGGGAGCTCCCTGCTTGGTCTCTGTGCTAGCTGGGTACAGTGTGAGTGGGAGCTGCAGCCACAGGCTGTTCCCCAGCCTCTGGGAACAGCCGCCACAGGGGCCAAGCCGGCTGGGAGCCTGCAGCACAGCAGCTCTGCACAGTGCCTGCCCCAGCCCTGGCCCCTTGAGGAGAGCTAAGGTTGGCCAAGGTCGGGACCTGGGCAGGCTGAGGTAGCCGTGGTGGCTGTTCCCAGGCTCCAGGAAGCTCCCGTGGCCAGGCCCCTGCACTGGGGATGGCTCTGCCCTGCCTGCACTGTGCCCGGCGTGCAGAGAGGCCGATCCTGGAGAGGGAAGCCCCATGAGCCTGGAGTCCTGCCCCAGCCAGGCAGCATCCTCACTTGCACAGGGTGGCTGCAGCCCATCCCTGAGGAGCTGCACAGGCCAGGCCATGCCCCACCACAGGTGCTGCTGGGCAACCCCGCCTGCCGGCCCACCATAGCTCAAGCCTGCAGAGCCCCAGGGCTGCCCCCACTTCCTGCCCAACCCCTGCCTTCCTAAGGACCTGACTGGGCTGGCTTGCCCACGGCGCCTCCCTCCCACACCACCCAGACCCTGTCCTGACCGCCTGGCCCCAGCACTTGGCACCTCAGTGCTGCCCCGGCTGGGACAGGGTGTCTGCCTGCCTGGGCAGCTCCCTCCAGGGGCCAGCTGGGCTGGAGGGTGCAGTCTGGGAGCAAGGGGCGGGGGCAGTAGAGCACAGACAGCGTCCTTGCCTGCGTTCTCCTGGCTCTGCCCCAGTGCCTGCCACAGCACTGGGACTTGTGGCTGCACAGCCTAGAGCAACAACTTAAAAAAACCCAACAAAAAACAATTTCTTTGCGTGCCTCCTGGTGTGCTGGGAAAAATGTCTCCACGCGCCACTAATGGCACGCGTGCCGGGGGTTGCCGACCCCTGAAATATGCTAGAGTTTGTAAAATTTTCTTACTACTGTACAGGACACACTTAGGCTCAGTTATGAACAGTCACATACAAAATGCAGACCCATGGTAAGAAAATTAACCAAGCAATTTATGGTTTAATTCAATGATTCTCAATCAGGATGCCGAGGGATTTTTTTTAAGGGTGACAAAAGACCTACACATGATTTACAAGATAAACCCAGGGATTTCAAACTGGAATCCAGAGTGTTAAAAACATTCTGACCTGTTGTGGTCATTCTGAGTTCTTTGCAACAGAAGAATTGCTCAATGATTTTTCCATAGTGAGAACTAAGAGTTCGAATTTCTGAGGGGTGCCTTCTATAAAGGTTGTTAGGTATTACAACTACCTGAACTAGTAATAGCCACAATCCCAGATGCCTCCACTTTACCTGACAGTATTAAAGGTCTACACTAGACATTAACACATGCACAATTAAAATTGATAATATGGCTTTCCTAGTTGGATAACTTCAGCGCCACCAGCCTGCTAAAACCCATCTGGCTATGACACCTTACTTCATGATGGGAAAAGATTTATATTCAAAACAACACTTAATTCATTTGCTTACTTGGCCAGTTCCTGAAGAGTTGTTAAGAGCTCACTGGTGGTTTTGTGGTCTTTGGCTCCCAGGGAAGACATCAAAATATGGACATCATTGAAAATCAGAATGTGATCTTTCGTGTGCTGCTTTGTTAACTGGAGAACTTCATTCCACCTGTCTCCCAGCTTTACCCCTGGGAATCAAATTCATGATTTAAAACAATTTCACATGCAAAATATCATCATCACATGGCATATGCTTTATAGCAGGAGTTTCCAAACTGTACACAAGACATCTTGGGTGGGGGGAGGGGGTTACACAGGAGAAATTGCATAATGGCAGATTTAATTTTCGTTATAGTAATTGTCCCAGGGGAGCGGGGGCACTGGGAGACCCCCGCGGCGGCCAAGGGGTCTGCTTACCTCCCGCAGGGCCGGAGGA
>NW_005842569.1:1032214-1032506 GCF_000455745.1 Alligator sinensis | reverse complement strand
AGGCCAGGTCGAAGAGGGAAAACAAGGGGGGGCCCCGCGGAGGTGGCGGGGCGGCTGAAGGGAGAGAGCTGGGGCGCGGAGCCCCAACGAGTAGGGGATCAGCCGCTGCCCACGGAGCGCGGGACGACGCCGAGTGGAGGCAGAGCAGGCTGCGAGCAGCGCGGCAGAGTAGGCTGCAAGCAGCGCAGCGGAGCGCCCGCGGAGTGCGGGACGATGTCGAGTGGAGGCAGAGCAGGCTGCGAGCAGCGCGACAGAGTAGGCTGCGAGCAGCGCGGCGGAGCACCCGCGGAGT
>NW_005842569.1:998715-1032186 GCF_000455745.1 Alligator sinensis | reverse complement strand
CGGCGGGAGGCGCGACAGCTGCACCGAGAGTGGGGCCAGCTGTACTCCGCACTACAGAGCCGACGGCACGGGTAACTGCGGCAGGAACTATTGGGGGAGCAGAGGGGACATCCGCATCCCAAGGAAGGAGGGATCCGGTCAGCATCCCTACGGGGAGAGGCACGCCCGGTCCGAAGACTGCTGGTAGTCGCCAGCGGGACTGAACTGAGAGAGGGCGAGATGAGGACGGATCGGGGGCCAGGATAGGAAGACCTGAGGGGGCGTATGGTCTGGGTGTAGGGGAGGACGGAGCCCCGAGAGTACCCGTGAAGAAGCGCGCCAGCACCGGGGGATGCCCTAAGGGAAGACCCCCCACTGAAAGAGTCATCAAAGTCGTGGCAGGCGAGTTCTGGGGTCTCCCTTTATACCAGGCGGGGCAAATCCTGGGGTGTACCAACGAAGTCCGGGTGTGCAAGATATCGGGTCCGGGCGAAGGCGGCGCGCGAACTCCTGGTGGAACGGAGGCGGGTACAGTAATAATTGTCATTTAAGGGCTTAAAATACAAAATGTTTGTTGGTAGGGATATTCAGGCAGCTGGTAAATCTGAAAGGGGGTACACAATAAGAAAAAGTTTGGGAACTTCTGCTTTATAGTCAATCAACACCATAAGCCTTGATCTTACAGTTAAAAAAAAAACACTTCTATATCCAGCAGAACTCTGTATGATTCTCATACTTGTATTTAATAATTTATCAACAAATTATCACCAATATCCAAAGCATAATTAGTTGGCATTCTGGCCTAATCATAATTTTCTATCCACATGGAGCATGTGATTACCAGTTCAGAATGCAATTGCAGAGTTCATCATGACCATATGAAGCAGAGTTCTATGGTAATTAAACAAACTTAGTAAGTGGGTAAGTATTTTTTTTCTCTAGCTTAATCTCTTCTTTAAAAGGGTTAGAGTGAAATTTTTTTGGCTTTTTAGGTGGTCTCTGAAACTGTCTGAATGACTGATATAGTACATGCATAGAGTTCTTATTTCAATCAGTACCAACATTTAGAATGAAATATTAATGTTGACTAGATATTTATTGCAAGAGAAGCCTGACAGCCGTTTAATAGCTTATGCAGTTAATCTTTCAATGTCTTGTTGAAAACACATCTTCTGGGACCAAGCAAAAGAAATCAGTCAGTAAAGAAAAATGTGACTTACATTAGCTTAGCTGAATGGAATACTGTACTGGCCAGAAAAAAAAAACTCAGGGGAGAAATAAAAGTAACGCACATTAATATAACCTTAAAATTCACCTCCCAAGGAAAGCATTGATTGGAAGTGTTTCTCCCTGTAACAACAAATCACTCAGCTTTGCTCTGTATATTCCCTCTAATACTGCTCCTCCAGCATGCAGGAAAAGTGGAGCTTTGTCCTCCCATCTTTAAAGAAGAATGAGGACATTGATGCAGAAATTACCTTCTAGTTGAAGCCGGTACAGCATAGAGCAGTTATCAACCACATCTAGCATAGTTCCACTTGCTGCACACCTGGGACCAATCTGCAATCAGAAGGAATTCTCATGTTGCTTTATCCATGTATAAGTAAAGAGTTAATTTGAAAGTGAAACTTATCTTAACAATGTAAAATTCATTCCATCCTTTTACTCTTCCAGATGCAACTATTTTCAAGAACCCAGATTTCATCTTTCATGAATATATCAATCTACAAATCCGATAATTCATATTACCCATGTTACTTTTCCTTTCATGAAGTCAAATATAACATATCTGAAAACTCTACTCTTCCACAAACAATACCATACTTTGCAACAGTTACTAGGCAGGACAAGATATTATCATAGAGTTTGAAATACAACACAGACATTAAGAGATGTGCTATGCAGACTCCTTATTCATTGCCTGTGGATCATTTTAAGAGATTTTCCTGACATCCAGTCAGCAAAGCACTTTAAACACATTACTTAGAAATGTGGGGAAAAACATGACTAAGCTAGTGTGTCATCTAAGCTATGAGCTCAGACTTTACTCAAGACATCTTGGATTTACAGAAAATGTGTTTTACGTCATATTAGATATTTTATTTCCTAGTCCATCCAGGGACTGTATACAGCAGGAGGCTACACAGCAATTAATGCAATCTGGCTAAAGATGAAAAATGCTACTGTGAATACACTAAGGCAAAATTTTAAATCATTTCTAAAATTTGGCATAAACAAAATGATGGCGTGAGAATCTTTTCACATTTTGGGATCTCTAACTCGCATGTCTATTTATTAATTAAGTAACCCTTGCCCTAAGCTGCCAATTAAACATTTATTAATAAAACAGAAACCTGTATCACACCATGAATTCCTTTATGTTAAATACAGAAAGAAATATGTATGTGCATACCAGGCCATTTATAAAGAAGTGATCCCTACTCACATGATTATCATAAATCGTCAAAGCAGCCTCATAGTCACCCTGTAAAAGCAAAGGACAATGGAATGATGGTTTTCAGAATGCAGTGTCCCAAAGTAACTCCCAAACTGGGGCAAGGTACACTCTTTGCCACTGAACTCTGACTAACTTACATTGCTTTGCTACATGCACACCAACAGTTATTTCTCTGCTAAGTTTTGCCCCAAACAATTCACAGCTGTTAAAGCATTAGTAAAAGCAAACAAAAGGTTTTGCAGTCCAATAGTTTGAGTATAAATAGTTTGATTAAGTGTTTCAATACATCTCAAATACTTCCAGGAACAGGGAAAATTTAACATCATATGATATCAGATTTCTTTGTCATAGGGGCCATCTTGGGTCTCTCCTGGCAATTTAGGCAATCTGTAGCCCTCCACACTTCTTCTGCAGGCAGTATTTGTATTAAATTAATAGGATTTTTGCCTTTTTCAGGACTTCAGAGATGGGTTTCATCACTATATCAAAACATGTGCGCCGAACATGCAATTACAGCAGGGGCACTTAATGGCTTCACACTAAACTCTCTGCTTTTTAACTCAGATAATTTTAAAATATTATACTTCAAATAATGACATCATTTAGAAATATTTGAATAAAGTAGCAACAGTACAAACACTATTATAGTGCATTCAGAAATGCATCAATATATTTAAAATGAAAGAGGGCAGATCAAACCTGTTTTTCAGGTTGCTGTAACATGCATCATAGATATAGCAATGTCCCCATACCTTTTCAATAAAATACAGAGCCCAGTGCCAGTAATTATGGCAAGCAAGCATATCAGAGTCCTGAGAAGAGAGGAAGAAAAAATGTTACATCCAGTGTAAACTCTGATTTAAATGGATTCCATTCACTTTAGAGGTCAGTCTTCTCCTATAATAAATCTGAACATATAAAATCTCAGTGGATATAAAATCCAAGAATCTAGAACTACCATTCTCCTCTGAAAACTGACTATGGCACCTTCTTACTGAATGGATTTGCTCTCCGACAGAGATAAGTGTATGAGATCTGCAAATTAAATTTTTAACAGAGTCATTTTTTCAGAGTGACAATACATTTTGACTCAATCTCATATTGTGCATCATTTGGTAGCACCTTTAAAAACCCTCTACACATTGACAATATAGACCTGAAAACCATTTTAGCAAAATGCTTAGCATAAGCAATGCCATTTTATGTATCCAGTGCAATTATCTAAAAGTGAAGCAAACACAGAGCCGCTTAAGACAGACCTACACAGCAAGAAAAACAGGATGTGGGTATCCAAAATAGAAAAGGGAAGCAAAACCAGGGAAACAGTTAAACTGGACAGGCAATATTATATAATGGGGTGAAGCCAAATATGTAATAAAAAAGAAAAAGCTGAAGGCAGATGGTGGAGAGCAACAGGCATGAAAAAGAACAATTAATCATGCCTAGCCAGCCAAGTCATCATGTATTGTTTGGAAGGATTACGTAAGAATACTGCTTTGGGCATAGTATTGTAGAAGTAATTTTGCTTATGTGTTCATTAAATTAGGATTTGACACTGGAATAATCTCACCAATCATTGCAATCTGTTCACACCCACACTTTATTTAAATTAGTGCAACAGCAGTACTACTTTACATGCCTTTCTTGCCAGCCAAAGGCTGACGGCATAAAAAGTTCAAATACTCCTTTCCATTATGCTGGCAGGTATCTCCAGGAATCAACGACAGCACAACAATATGACAAAGAGAAGCCTGACTGGACTATACACTGGTAGAGAAAAGTAGTTAGCCATGTTAATCTAAGGTCAGGCAAGGTAGAGTTGCATTTTATTGACTAAATAAGAGATGTGCAAGCTGTGGCAGGCCAGTAGGGGGTGCTCCTGTATTGAGCCACCCACCTCACTGCGTCCGACCACCTTCCAGGCTCTGAGTGCCTTCCTGGGGGCTCCTCATGTCTGACTGACCCCCTTCCTGGAGCACACCTGCTAGCCTGGGGGTAGAGCTGCCACCACCCAGGGATGGGCTTGATTCTGGCTCTGTGCCCCTGGGAAACACAGGCCTAGTAGCCCTCAAGGGTACTTGACTCACTTCAAGAACTTGGGGTGCTTCCCTCAGTTGGAAGCACAAGTAGTGGTCTCCTTTAGTCAGCCAAACCAAGGGGACCCCAAGGCATAATCTAGACCCACTCCGAATAAGTCTCCCACGCTAGGTACAAAGGAGAACTTTATTGGTTACAAGAAGTAGGGTTCATAGATTCATAGATGTTAGGGTCGGAAGGGACCTCAATAGATCATCGAGTCCGACCCCCTGCATAGGCAGGAAAGAGTGCTGGGTCTAGATGACCCCAGCTAGATGCATATCCAACCTCCTCTTGAAGACCCCCAGGGTAGGGGAGAGCACCACCTCCCTTGGGAGCCCGTTCCAGACCCTGGCCACTCTAACTGTGAAGAAGTTCTTCCTAATGTGCACTCTAAATCTGCTCTCTGCTAGCTTGTGGTCATTATTTCTTGTAACCCCCGGGGGCGCCTTGGTGAATAAGACTTCACCAATTCTCTTCTGTGCACCCGTGATGAACTTATAGGCAGCCACAAGGCTGCCTCTCAACCTTCTCTTGCGGAGGGTGGAATAGGGTACAGAGTTGAGTAGTATCAGAGAAATCCCATAGAGCAAACAGGGTGGCTGGGGCAGCCTTTGATCACACATCTGAGTTACTGCAAGCTATATATCTAGTTAGATCTCAGGTAGCTTACTCACAAGTATTGTCCAGATGCAGGTGGAGATTCCCTCTGGAGGCAGGCAGTTCATTGATCATGAGTTTTGAGAAAGAGAGCAAGTTTTAGATAGTCCAGCTCTTCTCTCTCTCTGACTTTTCCTCATGGCTGCTGCCCCCTCCTCCTGGGCAGTCCTTAATTTATATAGCCCTTATGACCTCATTTACCTGGTCCAATGGAGGCCAGCACGTGTTGGCTATCAGCCAATCAATTTGAAATGCATCACTGGTTGCTGGGCAGACTGGCAGTCTCTAGCCCACCAGGGTGCCCAAGCCCCTCACCCAGGTATGTGATGCCAGTCACGTAGGTAGAGGGAGCAGGTTTCCCCCCTCCCTCAGGAATGTATCCAGCTCAAGTTACCTAAAGAGATAGGGTAAGGTGTGTATCCTCTTCTGGGCCCATGCTAACCAAATTGTCACAGAGCGGAGTTGTTGGGGAGAAACAGAGGTGGCCTTCTGCCACACAAGCTTTCATAAGCAACAGGTTACTTCATCAGGTACTATGAAGAGACCGCAAGGAATTTGCTAATAGAAGCTGTGTTTTGAATACATTGGTGACAATGGAAATAATCTAAACCCCTCCATTCCTGTTTTGTAGTTTTAGGAACAGGCTAGACAAGCACTTGCATGTAACGGTCTGAGTAGGGGTGTTCCTGCCTTGAGTAGAGGATTGGACTTGATGACCTGCTGAGGTTCCGTCCAGCCCTACATTTCTAAGATTCAAAGCACAGTGGTATAACTCCTTTGGTTTCACACAAGGGAAAAAATCACATTCACTCTAGAAGTTACCACTGCAATCCCAGATTTTCTGAGACATGAAGGTTCTTGGCAACATCAAAGACAGAAATACCCAATTACCGGTGGGGGCACATTTCTCGCAGGAGGGCCACTCTCTCTCCAATCTCTCAGTCCTGATCCTCAAGGGAAACTTACACAGCACTTCCCAGAGACGAGCCTATGAGCTCCATTTCATCAACCTCCTGGATACTAGAGATCATGGACTAAACATAGACATTGGATTTTTGACACATTATAATCTGCCTGGCAACTGACTCCCCAGCCCAGCCCCTGGCTTCTTTACTTTTCATTCCATCCAGGAAGAGCACACACCAACTGCTGAAACTTCCTTAGCCTGACGAAGGGTTTTTGAACTCGAAAGCTTGCTTAATAACTATTCTCC
This sequence comes from Alligator sinensis, assembly GCF_000455745.1. Taxonomy (NCBI): domain Eukaryota; kingdom Metazoa; phylum Chordata; order Crocodylia; family Alligatoridae; genus Alligator; species Alligator sinensis. Next base: position 1,025,800 of record NW_005842569.1, on the reverse strand, counting down.
AACTATTTGGGTTGGTCTAATAAAAGATATCAAATTCACCCAAGGAACCTTGTCTGCCTACGTTCTTAGACCAACACGGCTACAACCTACACCCCTGCAACCTTGGCAACATCAGCATTTTATGTAGGTTAGATAAGCCAAAGGTTTATTGTTGTTCATATATGGAACTACGAAACAGATTCTAACAAGTCACGTGTTAAAGTACTTGACATAAAAGTCATATAACCAGGTTTGCTTTACCCTGCCATCTGTTATAAAAATTGGGAGAATAAGATTATTGGGTCTTCTCCCCATGAATAAAATGTGGCTGCTGAGGGCTGCCATTGTGGAGTTTTGTGCAAGATTAATGTATGACTGCCAGAGCAGAGCAGTCCTTGGAGCTGATGAAATGCAGGGCAAAGGCAAGAGTTGACAATCCGCTTTATGTCATCTGTGATGCAGCATGTAAGAGGAGAAAGAAACAGACTTTTCTGGACCAAGGGTAACACTTTCAGGAGTCTAAGTTCTATTTCCAAAAGTGACCTAGGATTCAGGACCTGGGGCCTTACCGGGCTTTTAAAAGTTCTACCTGTATAGTCCAGATTGTCTATTTATTTTTTTTGTTAAGGTAGATTTGCCAAGGGGAAAGCAGGAAGCTCTTACTGAGAGGTAATTAGCCCTTGCTTCAGGATCAGATCAGGAATAGGAAGCTCTTTATCCATAGGATCAACCTTCAAAAACCAAGCACATGTTGATTATAAGATAAGTGCTACACTGGGTCAGATCAATGGTCCATTCAGACCAGTATACTGCTCTGATCCCCATCAACTGCTAGGCCCCAGCCCCCAGAGTTTGTTGTGGGGCCCCTGCCTCAGTAGGCTCTGCAGCACTCCCCACCATACCACCTCAGCAGGGGATACCAAGCTGCTCTGCTTCTACACAGCCCATTGCTGCCAGCTCTACATGCTCATGCTCCAAAGGATCCACCATCCTGTCCTTGTCTCCCACTCAGACACCAAGTGGTGGATACCCTCAGCAAGGGTGAGGGTCCCTGGTGGACAAGCCTGTACTCCACATTCACCCCACAAAACACTGGGGACTTTAGTTGGTGACTTCTGTTTCTATGGGCGTGTATCTAGTGCATTTCAAAGATACCCCCAACGTCTGCCCCTTCTGCCAGCAGAGGGAGATCCTGGCGCACAGCTACCTTGAGTGTATCAAACTGTAGGCCAGTTTCTGCCTCCTTCAGAACCTCTTGCTGAGGTTCTGGATGCATTTCTTCCTGCATATTTTCTGTTAGGTACTCCCTGTCCATGGCCCCACATCTGGGAACTTCCTGATCAGTCTCCTCCTGGCTCTGGTCAAGCTGTTCATCTACCAGACCAGGAAGAGGCTCTGGCTGGGTGTGTCCAGCTATTTTCCTGTGGTTCCTCCGCTCACGTCTCCAGGCACAGCTTCACTGGTTGGCATCCACAGGCTCCTTGGACTCATTTAGGGGACAATGGGCACTGGCCAGTATGCTCTGCTTGGTGTCCTCCTTTGGAGCACTCATGATTAACCTAAGACCATCACTCTCATCCCTGTTTTCTTTTTATTTGTCCCAAGCAACTAGTTGCAATGTCTCCTTAATTAAGGGAGGGCTTATAGATTTTCCTTGTAGGTCTAGGGCCATGTTTTCCCATGACACAACAAATAGACCCATCTCTGATCCCTACCCACTGGCATTCCCCAGTCTTCTGGAGATTGTTGTGGGGCGCTTGCCTTGGCAGGCCCTGAGGCACGTCTCACACCACTTCAGCAGACTGGGGGATACTAAGTTGGTCCACTTCCACATAGCCCACTGCCATCAGCTGTATATGTTCATGCTCCACACACTCCACCATCCCACCCTTGTGTCCTGCCCAGATACCAACCTGCTGGATGCACTCAGCAAAGGCAAGCGTTCCTGGCAGACAGGCCTGTACTCCATCCTGATCCCATGAGCCACCAGGGACTTAAGTTGGTAGCTCCTGCACAGAGTCATCTTCACAGGCACCTTTGATACCTGCCCTTTCTATCAGCAAAAGGAGACCCTGGCACAGGCCACCTTGAGTGTGCCAGGCTGTACCCCTTCACCACCTCCTCAGGAACCTCCTGCTATGGTTCTGGCTACGCTTATCCCTGCACCTTTTCTTTTATGCATTCCCTTATCCATGGCCCCACCAGGTCCTGGGACCTCCTGGTCAACTTCCTCCTTGCTCTGGCCAAATTTGCCATTTACCAAACCAAGAAGGACACTCTGGCTAGGGGGAATCTGGGTGATTGTGGGGATGTTTTCCTGTCATTTCTCCACTCACATCTCTTGGCAGACTTTCATTGGGTGACATCCATTGACTCCTTGGATGCTTTTGGAGGGCAATGGGCACTGGGCAATGGGATTTAGATTGGACATTAGGAAGAACTTCTTCACAGTTCAAGTGGCCAAGGTCTGGAACGGGCTCCCAAGGGAGGTGGTGCTCTCCCCTACCCTGGGGGTCTTCAAGAGGAGGTTAGATAACCATCTAGCTGGGGTCATCTAGACCCAGCACTCTCTCCTGCCTATGCAGGGGGTTGGACTCGATGATCTATTGAGGTCCCTTCCGGCCCTAACATCTATGAATCTATGAATCTATGGTCAGTATACTCTGCTCAGTGTCCCCACTTGGAACACTCATTATTAACCTTTGGCCCACACCCCCAATGCTTTTTTCTAATTTCTTGTCCCCCAGAATCTCTTGTTGTGCTTCTTATGACTTCCTAGATTGAGATAGGCTTACTATCCTTTGCATAACAAATAGCTGTGTCTCTGTCAGTTGCATGAGTGGATACTTTAGAGGGAGAGCATTGAACCAGATGCATCTAGAGTGATGTGTCCCCTGTTCATTACCCACCCTGGCATCCACCATTATTGGTTTAGAGATGCCAGAGGAAACATTACAATCTGACTATGTTATCTGCCTCTACCACTTCCTGTGGCAGTGAGTTTCACAAGTTAACTATGTGATGCATAAAAAAGTACTCTCTCTTATTAGTTTTAAGCCTGACTCCTTCATATTTCAGTGGGTACTTCATTGAGACCTTGCTTTACTAATAAAACCCACATGGTACAGAAAATATAGACAACTTAAAATTACATATGCAGTTTTCTGGCTGAGGAGAGAGAGAATGAAAGAAAAAAAACATTTGATGAATGCTAGTCACATTGCATAAATGCACTGCTCAAAAGTTCACATATTTTTGGTGATAGATGCAACATAAGATCACGAATAGGCTAGAAATAGACTCAAGTCCCCTTCCTTTACACCTGAATTTTTGCACCCTTCCTTCTCCAGAAATCAACACAGGTGTCTCCAGAGCTTCTTTACAATCTTGCTTTGACTGTCTCTTTCTGCAACCCACTCTATATTCATTAACCTTTTTATGAAGTCGTTTTTACCAAGTTCCCTATCGACCCTTAAAATGCTGATCTCAGTCTAAGCAGAAAGCCTGTAAATTTCACTTTATTGCCTGCAGTAGAACAAGGGGCAAACGGTCATAGCACATAAAAGCATTATGGGCAAATATAAGTTGCTTAAGAACTAAATCACAAGTGGTATTTAAAATGTTTCACCTACAACCATTGGTCATCGAGACTTGTGTTTATGAACCACAAAATATGTTCTATGCAAAAATCATTTAAAGTACTTGACACAATATAATTAGGAAAAAATAATGCAGACAGAGGAGAAAATAGCAGTTTGGCTACAATCCTGACCCAATGACTTGTCTTTAAGCCCACAAAAGCAACAAGACTCCAAATAAGCCAACTTTTTCATAATTTAGTAGTTAAATAATGAAGAAGATAAAGGCTTCTATTTTTTGTTTGTGTTATGATTTTTAGCTGATATTTTAAAAACAAAAACTTAAATTACCAAACCAGTTAAAATGCTCCAAAGTATAAAGAGGCTTATTTCCAAGCTGAACCAAGAGAAAATGCATTTGTGATTGAAGTAATGGATGGGACACAAGGGAGTGAAGTTCAGTTCCTGACTGCTTCAATCTTCCTGTGAAAAACTGAGCAAATTACAGGAAAAAATGGTAACACCAGTTCCTTATCTCACAGTGGCAGTGTAAAAATAAATTCATTAGTACTGTGAGATACTGTGGCCCTAGGAGCTGTCTAAATACATAGAAAGACTGAGAACATTCTGCTTCTCATGCAAACCACCACATATCTGAAATAACTAAACTGAAACAACAGATGGATACTGAAGGCAGATTTACACTAGTGTAATGGAGTGGAATTTGGCCTGTTTTCTGCAATGCTTCATTTCAGGGCAAATTCTGAACAACTGAGTGAAATCTCAGTCTCCTTGAGCACATCCTTATGATGGAAAAGCAGCTGCTTTTACTTCAATGTAATAAGCAGCTTTTGTTCCTCTGACAACACCAATAACAAAATTCTTGGCCTTCCCTGTCACTAACCAGTTGCATCCAGGAATAAGAGCTAATCCATGTTACGTCTCAGCTCTGTATTCTTGGGGAACCCTGGTACAGGATGCAGTCTGTCTGACTCACAAAGAACTCACCCCCTCCCCTCCTCTACCTAAACGAAACTGATTAAGATGCAGTGAGAGACGCACCTAAGACCCTCACCAGATAAGGGTGACGAGTGAATCAACTGCCCTAGGTCTCATTTACATGAGAGATGGAAAAGAGAAAGCCTGAAGCAGAGGCTGCAGTGAATTCTGGGACCAGAGAAGCAGGAGAGCGCTGCATGATGGGGAATCTGTGCTTCCAATGTTAATCAACCCATGTTCACACAGACCCAGCTCAGCATTTATCAGGCCAGTTCTAATCCGGATTTGCTAAGGACTTCCCCCCCGCCAGACACACACACACAGCTCTAAGTTTAATAGGCATCTCGGGCCGTACATTCCCCGGTCCCACTATGGGAGGCCTATTTAAACTTGATTGACTAAAACTCGGTTGCCAGGTTAGGGAATGCTGAGGCAAGAGACCGAGTCAGAGGGGGTATGGGCAACATTTGAACAATGGTTAAGGGTTCATCACAGCATCCAGCCTGCTGGAGCCCTAATCCCAGGTGGTGTCATATCTTTCCCGAGACGACTGGTGGGAGTCCTCTCCACAAAAGGTTATGAGCACCCCAATAATTGTTTTAAGTCTGTTAAAAGACTATAGTAAGATCTGGAAAAGTCATGCTAAGCTGAGGCTTGTGCACAACAAGTAAAAATCCAAAATCCTGATGCTGCAAGCTATCTATTGTTCCTGAAGAAACCATGAGATATCCCATCAGTATATCTGCCACCCATAGGAATCTCAAGCTGGCTCCCAAGTATTTGGGTTACTCCCTAATCTTAAGTGTTTCCTGATTATCAATCAGTTTCCTGAGATGGTCCAAACCAGATAACCCCTTGTCAATAGAAAAGACAATGATTTACACTACTGAGGGTGCTTCGAAGCAGCTAAACTGAGGGTATAAAAATCTGTAAGTGTGTGTGCTGCTAGAGGGAGAAGAGGAAGAGGAAAAGGAAGGAAAAGAAGTAGAAGCAGGAGGAAAGAAGGAGAAGAAGAAAACCCCTGTGCTGACACCATCCCCTGTCGTTCTTGGGACGCTGGAAGAACAGATCATCTCTCTCTTCAAGGATTGTGCTACGGACTGTGCCTGTCAGCTTTGCAGCCTGAGTACCGTGGACTAGGTGAGATCCCAGCGTTCTCTGTCTTCTTTCTAGGCATAAACTTCTGAACCTGAACTGTATCAGTTAAGCTTGAGCTAAGTTTCCCCAAATACTTAGTGAAACCAGGGTAGTATTGTCATTGTTGGTGTTTGTTTTTCTTTTGCATGTCTATTACTACTAGTACTATTATATATTTCATATGCTTAGCAATAAATAACTTTTATAGTCAAACTGGTAGTAATTGGGTATATTTTTCCTTCTCTGCTTCTCTTTCCTCCCGTGCTCTGCAGCAACGCTTCTTTTACCTATGCTAAAGATCCCTGTGAAGCCCAAATTATTGTGGGGTCTGCTCATCAAGAGGCCAAAGATTGGGACGTGCTGAGTTTGAAACACATAAGGGGATCAGCTTGTACAGGCTGATTGACCCAGTTTGACTCAGACGTGCCCTTATGAACTGAATGCTGGCCCATGAGGGTGTCAGCTGGACACCCAGCCGGATTCAGAGGGATTCTGTTCACCTGTGTGCTTGTGTCTGACTGCATTTTATTGTTGCTCTTATGAACTGATTCTTGGCATATGAGGGTGTCAGCCTGTCCATGCTGATCAGCCCGGCCAGGTCAGGCGTGTCACGTTAATTTGTGTGTGTTTGTGTGTATGACTGATTTGGTGACTGGAGGAACCCAGCCCATTGAGATTGAGTCCTGCAAGATAGCTCCACTGGGGGTGAGGGCTTGCAGAAGGGAGAAATACAGCTCCGTATAGTAACACAAGCAGCACATTGACAGAATCACCAAGACCCTAGAAACTATCCCTAATAAATGAGCACACCCCAAAGTAATGGGCAAATTTGGTAACATCCAGAAACAAGGATCATCTGTACATGGCCTTCAGAGAAGAAAAATGATGAATAAATAATATTTCCTTTTGTCAAGAACATTGCAAATTCTGATCCTCCTGACAGCAATGGCAAAACCTGCCTCAAGAGTCTTTATTTGGGTCATTCAAAGAGATATAAAAGGAAGGAGGGGTGTTGACTTTAAAACAAAAGTGTACATTACAAACCACAGTTAAATGCTCAAGCTATATTTTTAAAAGGTAATACCCAGAGTGCATATTTGAAATATAGAATTGTTGCTGAATTTTCTGCCTGTTGCTTCCCAAGTAGGACATCCAAATAGTTCTCAGCAAGGGCTTCCTCCTATTTGTGAAAGTTTACTCATGCAATTTGTAACATACTATATTTACTCAATTCTAAAATGAGTTGTTCCCTCCATTTAACATAGGAAGGGAAAGCCTTTCATCTTAGAATCAAATCTGAGAGGGGGGGCAGGGAGGAGGCAGGGGAAGGTGGCTGCTATGGCTCAGGCTCCAGCCCCTACTTGGGGTCAGAGCCATAGCGGCAGATGCGGCCTGCCTCCCCCTCAACCCTGCGTCTGCACTCTGTCATCTCTCCCCTGCAGCCTCTTCCCCCCATCTCCCTCCCTCATGCAATTTCTGCTCCCCCACATGCCCCTCTCCCTCCTTCTTCCTCTGTGACTGCAGGCTCCGCCTACACTGTAGCCTGGGGTACTGAGCATGCCCTAGCCTGTCCAGTAGCAGCAGCACACAGCCTGCATGGCTGCTATGGGGATTAGGCTAGGGCTGTGCTTAGTGCCCCAGACTAGACTGGGGATGGAACCTGCTGGCGTGGAACAAGAGCAAGGGGGGTGGGGAAGGGAACCAGAAGATAGGGGAGGAGGAAGGAGAGGGGATCAGAGTCTAAGTGAGTAGGGGAAATGGGAAGAGCAGAGGCTGGTGGGGAGGGGCAGGAGAGGGAGCAGGGGCAAGGGGGCGTCCGAGGCTGCCGATGGGGTGGGAGGGGAGAAAGGCAGGAATACACAGTGGACAATATGCTTGGCCTCCCAACACCACCTGCCCCCCACTGCCTGTACAGAATCCATATATAATCTAATTATTGGGTGGGTGGTCTTAAATTCAGAGTCATCTTATAGTTGTGTAAATACAGTATCTGGTGAAAAGGTGTGTAAAAAAGGAATCAACAACATTTGGTTGAAGGGAACCCCCCCCCCCCCCCCCACACCCCACACCACCACCACAAAAGACCCCACACACACACACACTCACAAAGAGACATTTTGGAGACACTGTTAAGGATATTTACCTTCCAGTTGGTTTCAGTTTGCTTCATAAATGTCAGCCCATTACTCAAGTTTGCTTTCATTTCATTTATGTGTGCTATGGTATGGACAGACCATGCATCCATCTGATTGATAGCTAAAGCCTGATGGCAGGAAGAGAAAAGAAAAGGACAATGCTTATTAGAGCATTATAAATAAATACTTATTCCTGATAGCATAGAAACAGAAGGCTAAGTCTCATAGACAATGCAAGTGAAGGTGACACAAGGTCCAGCTCATTCTCAAGCACAAACCAGTGGACTCATTTCAATAGAAAAGGGAAAATATGTTAACTGAAAGAGTTCACTTGCTGGCTTCTATTGCACAATGAAAAAGCAGTATTTAAAAGAGGGCCTGAACCTGAGTCACTATATTCACTTTTGTTTTACAAATTCTCCTCAGGCTTTATTCATGGATGATTCCCTTGGCTTCAGAAAAATCAGGTTTTCACTCTGTATAGGATGCATGAATACATGAGCTGACCACCTGTTTTAACAGGACAAAAATAAAATGGTTTACTGTAGTTTATTAGTTTTCTTACAAGTACATACTTGGCTAGCTCCTGACTATCAGATAGCTGCATCTTTGCCATTTCTATAACTCCCACTAACCTCTGGATTTTTTTCAATGTTGCCTGCCAAAGGCTTAATGTAAGACATTTAATCTTTTTTGTTACTTTTAGCAATTTGATATCTAAGATCACTTGGTGGGGAAAAAAAAGAATCTATGAAAATACATTAGGGGTCATCTTTGTGGAAGACACAAGATATCCCAGAGGCTGAAGAAAGGAATACCAATTCTTTTTTCAAAAAAGGAAGAAAAAAAGAATTCAAGATCTGTCAGCCTAAATAGATGCCTAAGTACCACTTAAAAGCATGTTTATGAGTATCTGGCCTAAAACTGGCAGCATTTTAAAAAAAAGTAAAATGCATCAATTCTGGCTGAACTAAGTTTCTGGGTACTATACACAAATTACTACAGCTATGTTTCTTTCAAGGTCAGTTATTTTAAATATGCTTCCCACTTCCATGTGTTCAGAGAGAGCAGGGTCTGACAGTAAGGAGTGGGGGAAGGGGCTGCAGGGGGAAGAAGTTGGAAGGTGCAGGGGCTACCTGACCTCCAATATTTATTTTTCCTGCTATAGCAGTGGGAGAAGGAAAAATTCAAGACAAACCTCCAATAATTAGATTCTATACCTGGAAAAATTATAAGAAATGTATACTTTTTCCATATAAAGAATTTAATTCTGGGGGGGTCATCTTATATTTGAGTAAATACGGTATTTCTCAAATGAACATTTCCATATAAAATAGGATTACAAAGTTCAAAGGTTTTAGCACCAACAGCAGCCTGTTTACCTCATTGGCAAGCTTTTCAGCCTGATCAAACAAGTTAGTTTCCATCAGTCCAAAAGAGAACATCCCCTTCACATAGCTAAACAAAGGAAAATAAAAAACATTAGAAGGATGGCACTTGTCTTGTAAAACTCTAGATGTGTATGTGACACAAAATATTTAATTCATTGCAAATTGTAATACTCAACAACAGAAAGAGAAAGAACTCAGAGCTGATTTTTGTGTAAAAATTAGAAATCCACCAAAGAAAAAGAATTGGTCATTTCTCACTGTATACTTATTAGGAAAAAATGTGTTCTATGCACTCTGCTAATTACAACTTCACAGAGAACTCTTTATGATGCAAAGTACGATTTTAAAACAAACCACATATATGTGTTCAATGAAAAAAATGTATGCAATCTGTACAAGATTCTATACACATATTTCTACATGATTCAGTATATGTGGCATTATACTATTTTCCCAATTTAATTTTTCAGTGAAAAGAATCTACAGAGAAGGAAGAACACTTTAAGAATGGTACTTATTCCAAGGCAAAAAGGAAACATTAAGGGTGTATTTAAACAGCAAGATACCCACAAACTCTGAGCTCAAGGAGAAGCAAACCATTCTTCCCCCACTACATTGTTTAATCTAAGGTCTATCAAACCTGGGTTACTCATGTCCACACTGTGCTTACTTTCGCTTCAATACAGTATTAGGACTGATGGGAGCATATCCCAGGCTCTCTACAGAGTGGAGCCTTTCCAGGAATTGGTCTGCAGGACGACTTAACTTTTCTTAATATTTTTAAACTACAACAAGTCAGATGTAGATCAAATCCTATGGGCAAAAATCCTGACTAAAAGAACACAAGGACAATGAACAGGCTGCCTAGGAAAGTGGTGGAATCTCCTTTGCTGGATATTTTGAAGAGGAGGCTGGATATCTGGGATGGTTTAAGAGGAGCTTAACTTGCATCTGTGAACCATGAGTTCCATTCCAGCCCTAGGATTCTAGGATTTTTTGGTGGCCCTAAGGATAGATGTTATTTTAGCCTGCCCCTATATATAGCTGGCCTGCCCTGCAATGTGCTCAGTTTTCTGCATATGTAGTGAAGGTGAGAATCATAGATCATTTGGAGAGTAAGAGAGCCTTTTGGGCATGACGGAAACATGCAAGGGGGTTACTTCCCTGCCAAGGAAGCACTTCCATCATTTGATGACTGGCAAGGGCCTTTTTGTGAACCTTTGAATCCAGTCCCCTATGTTTGCAGGCAATTGATTTTCAAAGGATCCTCATGATCATCCACTCCATCTCCTCACACACCACAGCCACAAAAAAACCAAAACAAAATGACTATAATGTGCCAAATGTACATAGAGCAGAGAGAACAAAGAAGCTTGCAATGACTTGACCACTGCAGTGGCAAAGAATTTGTTAGGTTAGAACATGCTTAGATGGTAAGGATCACACCCTGTGATATAAGAACGGCAAAATATCCCACAGTCCTGGCCAATATGACCTGGGGGAACAATTCCTTCCTGACCCCAAATTTGGGGACTGATATGACACTGACTGCATGAGCAAGACTCTTTCGCCTGGTATCAAGACTTAGTTTTCATAAAACTAGCAAGAGCATATGAATACCACAGGCAAACTTCCAGCTCAAACTGTAAAGAACTGCAGATTGGCCTCAGACTAGAGTAGGGGTGTCCAACTTCTGAGTGGGCAAGTCACACTGCTCCTGGGCTGTATCAGCCTAGGGGTGGTGGCAAGAATGAAAGCAGCGGTAGGAGCACGTGATGGAGGGAGGTGGCAATAGCTGGGCAAGGGAAATGGCTCCCAGACCCATGGAGGGAAGCATGGGGAGTAAGAAGGTACGGGCAGTGGGAGCCTGTGGGCCATGAGTTAGCCACTTGCAGGCTACGTGCAGCCTGAAGGCTACTATTTGGACAACTGTGCTTTAGAGGAATGTGAAAAAATTATAGAAGCCAAATAAGGTGTTTTTGAGAGAAAAACATTCCTTTTAAAATCAGACAACATTCTGACCCTTTTTAAAATCAGCAGACTTGAAATCTAAGTGTACTGTGCACCTCCCACATGGAGATCAAACTTAATTTCAATAAAGTTATGGAGATAGTATCTTGAAATCTTCATATCATTTACACTGATTATCTTTATCCTATCATACAAGGCCTTCCATTCTACCCCTTCCTCCTGTCTTTTCCCGTTCTAGTTTATGAAGCTGTACTCAGACTACAAAGCGCCACCACACAGAAGATTTCACTACTTTCTCAGCAGTTGCAGAGTGGTGGTGATGGAGTGGGCACTCAGAAGGCCAAAGGCAAGACTTTGCTTCCAAACCTGTTTGGGCATAAAACTTACAAATGCTGCTATGCCACATGCAAGTCTGCACAGGTAGGTGAGTATTGCTGCACAGCATGAATCCTTGATCCTGGTGGACTTCTTAGCCAGTTTGCACTACCAGAAGTGCCTCATCTATGCAGTATTAGGGAGCACAGGGTGCTGCTACTGAGATTACTAGGAATACTTACTGGGAATACTAGGATTAGGATTAGTCACTAGGATTATTAAAATATGGCTGGGTTGGCTAGGCCCCAGCCCTGCATGATTTGGCTTCATGGTTTGCTAAATACAATATCTTTCAGTTTAAAGAAGCAACAAATGAGTGTAACTAGAGAGCCTTTAATCACTGTCAAGCAACTGATCAGACTGCCTATCAGAGGGGAAGCCTACAGGGGCTTATACATCCTATATATGATCAGGCAATTACATTTTTTATACTTCCCTTGTACACTGAACAACTATAAAAACCAACCAGATCCTAATGATTCCATATTAAAAATTGATCACTGGTTACTGCAGAGATACCCATGCAGGTATACCCTATTTCATTACTTTGGTATATGTACCAGTTAGTTATTCCAGCATTTTTGAACCACCCTGTTTTCCTAAAATATCCCACTCAACTCATCTTCCAGCTGTAATCTGCAAGGGCCTTGAAACTCCCTGCTCATTGTATTTTTGGCAGCCCAACCGAGCCCAGTCACCTTCTGGAAGGCAGAAGGAAGTGGGGGAACTTGGGCTAGAAACAGGCGTTACCAAATTAAGCAGAACAGGTATACCGCACTGCTGATCCATTTCACTGGGACAAGCAGATATTGCCCATTCTCTCACCTGTTGATACTGTGGGAAAATGAGTGATGTTCCCCACTTAGATGCACTCTGGAGATTCTTCAGGGTGTGTCCTCAGGGCACATTCTTTTACACACGGCAGTTCAGTTTACCTTATTCATATACATTTGGAAAGGCTACAATGATAATCAGCATACATATACAATTCCAAAACACACTGCTGACCAAAAATAACCAAAGCACAGACACACCAGATATAAGGAATCCAAAACAATAATTGAAGACAACTTATTACATACCTGCTCAGAGGAATATTAGGTAACCAGTGAGGATAAACACGGGCAACAGAGTCTCGCATTTGAATACTATGGCCCAGGTAAAAATAAGTGTCATGGGAAAATTTGAGCGCTAGCATGTCAGTTGGGTGGTCCTGTAGAATCTGCTCCCATACTGCACAAGCTTTGGGAAGTTGCCTAGTGATAGGAAACTATATTAATCATCAATATAGCCATCAAAATTAAAGTGCCTCCCTCTATTATTCCTTCCAAACTTGTGTTACTCTCTGGCAAGTAGGAAACCCAATGACAAATTATAGTTTACTACCTTGCAGGAATTTCCTAATTTTTAGATGCATGAGAACATCAGATATATTGTCTTCAACACATACCTTCTCAGAGCTGGTATTAGGGAAAATGGTGTCCTGGACAAACTTGCATTTGGGCACCCCTCCCAGCCCGCACTCCCCTCAACCCCCCTCCCCGCACGTCCCACTCCAAATCAGTGATACTGCTGAAGACAGAGGCAGGGAGGCAGATGCATGGGGTATAGTCCAGTGGGGAGGCAGAGTGGCATGGTGCACCAGGAAGGTGGGCGGCAGGCACTGCTGCTGCTGTGTGAGAGCAAAGTGAGTGGACTGGAGCACCCACTACCCTAACCCCTGGCTTCTCCTGAGCAACAGCTGGAGGTGGGGGGCAGGCTGGGCTCGGCACCACTCCTCTGCCTGGGACAGAGATCAGTCATGGCAGAGGAGTGGAGCAGGGGGAAAGCGCTACTGTGAGCATGGGCTGTTCACACAAGTGTGGCACCCCCTTGACTATAGCATTCTAGGTGGTCGCCCACCCTTAAGGTCAGCTCTGCATCGTCTTCTAGACTGGGGGTCAAGTACACAGGGCAGGGACAGATCCAGCCAACAAGAGCCATATCACCTGGCCCATGGAGCTCCTGGAGGGGACATGAATTTGGGGGTGAGGTGAGCAGAGGTGGGACCTGTCACTGAAATCCAGGCTACAGAGCCCAGGGGGCACCTTTCAGTGGCAGAGATACACACAAGTGACAGCTGTGCTAATCCCTACAGCTCCCTAAACTGACACAGCTTCTTATCCCGCTGCCATCATCTGTCACCTCATTGGCAAAGATGGGTTAAGTTCCAGCTTGCAAGGAGCCCTGTGGTGTGAACATGACTTGGGATGGGGGCGCAGTTTGACACCTCTGTTCTAGACAAGTACAAGCTTGTTTGCTATTAATGTACTACAAAGGAGGGAAAACTTGAATTATTGTTAAGCCCCTGCAAGTTGACACATGTAGGAAGACTTCAGTTTGCAGACAGCTGCAGTGGAATCAATGTAGCTCCCCATAAATGCAGGAGTTTTCCCATGTAATTCAGATTTGCAGGAGTCATGGACAACTGTATGATAGAGTATCGTATTTACTCAGTTCTAAGGCAAAGTGTGTGTCCCTTCCCCCCCCGATTCATCATAGGGTCAATAAACTCCTCATTGTAAAATCACCTATCACAACTGAGGGCTGTGAGAACAGGATATGCAGGGAGCCCAGCTGGGGCAGTGACAGCAGCAGCAGCAGCTCTGTTCCCTGCTTAGATTCCCTCCTCCATCTCCTCCCCTCCACCAGGGCAGGGAAGGATGAGTCTCCATTTTGCTGCTGCTGTGGTCTCCAGCCTACCCCATGCTGCAGGAAACAGCTGTGTTGGGAACCTGGCTCTGCATTGCACAGATTTCTCCTGTTGTGCCCTGCTCCCTTCCCCTCTCCCCATGAAAGGGGAGGGAGCAGGGGTAGGGTAGGATAAATCTGCGGTGCAGAGCTGGGCTCCCAGCAAATCTGCTCCTGCACCATGGGGCAGGACTGGCTCTAGGGCTCTACCTGTGCCTGAATCAGTGGGGAAAGCAGCAAGAACAGGAGGTAAATAGAACAGGGGGCAAGGGATGAAGGACAGGATGCCTGCTCCCCTGCCTCTGCTTTCCCCCACCCATTTCCCCACAACCTGCCCCCTCATTTCCGTTTTTCCCATTGCCTGCCCCCTGCTTCCCCATTTAAAACATGCACCCCACAGTGTGTGGGGAAAGGAGCATATTGTATGTGAGAAAATATGGCAATATCATTTGCTAGCTATATTAGAGTGGCACTGCTATCTAATCTGGAAGAAACATTTTACAGAATACTCAAATGGAATGAAAGACAAACAGCAAAATGCAAATACAAATGGTGATAATGTATATAGTTTGAATGGTAAAGGAAAACTGTTCCTTCCTTCTCACTGCCATTAAAACCAACCACTTACCCATGTGCAAATAAATCTACTGCAGACACATGTAGTTTCTCCCTTTCAGTCAATGACTGTGATTTTGAGAGAGCCACCATCTTCTTTACTGCACTGTCCAGCTCTTTATCTAACCGCACTGAAGTTCCAGTACCAACCAGATCCAAGCCGTTAGCAATCACGTGTCCCATTGCTGAAAGAAGTGACAGATACCAGCTTCAGACATGCATAATTGCAGGTAGCCTGGCAAGCACAATAAATGTGGGCTAAACTACTGATGTATTTTTCAGTGACGTCATACCAGCAAACAGTTGTGCCAAAAGCTGGTAAGGATCTGACAGAAAGCCCAAATCGCACACTAGCAGGACCCTGGAATTTTCTTTGCCAGTAAACTGGCTACTTTCAAATTCTCCTTCAACATCCCAACAACCCACCTCTGTTCCCAAATACCAACCTTAGTATTAGGAACAGTATTAGGTACCAGTGCTGTTTCAGCCTATCTAGAACTTTTGGAACCCATTTCCCCCGCTGTACTTTATAATGGCCTATGCACAAGAGAGACAATGGAATGCAGATCACAGACAGACCCAGAGGCACCATAAAATAAGAACTCAGAGGGGTCCCGATACCTGGGTGGCAGAAGGAGATGCAGAACATTGTACCTTGTCCCAAACACTACTAAGAGTTACATTAGTCTTCAAGAGAGTCACCACAGGGCATCATCTCAGTTATAATAAAGAAAAAGAGAAATCACAAGCAAAAAAGTTTGGATTAAGAGAGGAGATGCCCAGAGGTTCAAAATTGGAGAACTGTTCATTTTACTAGCTGTGATGTACATCACAGAGAAGCAACACATTTCTCTCAGACTGGTTCTGCTCACTGCTCAATATCCTCTGTGTAAGTTTGCCTTTCTATGAGTTTCCTCCCACAGGCTAGGCCTACGAAATTTGGCAGACGTAGAGCTGCAGCATGATGGTTACTATTTTGCTACAGATAAATAGTCAGTGAGGCTCCCTCTCTCCAGCTGTTTAACTCCTTTTATCATCCCCTTGTTATTAACAAGATATCACGTTCAAATATTGCTCAATGCAGCAAGGTCAGACTAGCCAGCACAAGATGTTTGGCATTCTATTCTGCATCTATAGTCTCTGCTATGAGCAAAATTCTTCTCAAAATGCATGCTAATTCAAGAATGGAACGGAAACCAGAGACTTTTTAATACCTTTGTCTTGTCTATGTACAGAAACGTCGCAAAAGACTGTGAAGAAGATATAAAACAAATGTTGATGACTTCAAATGCATTTTATAATGATTTTATCTTACTTAACCAACCAACCAAATAATCCTACAATAACCAACTTTCATTCACAGTCCTTTGTACTCATTGAAAGATACTCCACTATGCAGCCTGAGGATTAACATCTTCTTTACCATTAACTTCTTCCCTTACATACACAATCATGCATTACCGCCACCACTCTCATCTTTCAGCAGGTGTTTGTGTAGCACCATCTCCTTCTGATGGCTTAACCAGTGCAACCAAATTCCAAATCCAAATTATCTTTCTGTGTACCATCAAATTACTGACTTTTTGTTTTTACTGATACATTCCATAATCATTTTATTGGGCTAATTACTATTTCTCCTGCTAGCTATTGAAAAGAGAAGTAAAACAGAGACGAGAGACTATAAGGAAGAAAATGTACTGGGGAAGACAAAAAAGCTGTCCAGACCATAAATGTTATCCTAAACTAGCCCTTCTGTTGGGCAAAATCAGTTAGGCAGAAGGCAACATAAATTTGCACCTTATAGACCAACTAAATCAGAAATGTATAGTTTTCATAAGCAGAGGGCTTACTTCATAAGATATAGCAGAGATGAAGCAGAGATGTATAGCATAAGCTTTCGTAAGCAGATGGCTTACTCCATCAGATGAAACAATTCCAATTTGCAGGACTCAGGGGGCCTTAGTGTTGTCCTCTCACCTACCTTTGTTGTTACACATTAGCAGTAAACCTTTCTTTACAATACAAACAATACAATAATCAAAAGGTTATACTTACTAAAATTTGGATCTGCTGCATTTAACTTGGAGAGACATCCCTCAATGCCTCCTAGGCTCTGATCACTGGCCCATGTTGCATACTGCAATACAGAATGACACTGACTAGAAATTTAGTGGAACTGAGTTTCTTTTCATTGTCCTGAGCAAAATTAAAAAGTCAGTCACATAAATGGTAAAAGAGAACAGATTTTAAATTCAGAAATACTTATCAAACACATAATCAGAAAAACGCTGAGGAACTCTGGTTCTTAGAACTGTGGTTTAATCCTAACTCTTCTTTCAGTCTGGAATTTGGACATCAACTGCAACAATGTGATTCTTTGAATATCCACTTAATCCAAATGCTTCTGTCATACCTGAGTCAGTATGGCATCAAACATCTTGCAGGCCTCATTACTAGTCGTGGATAGAGCAAGTCCAGCATCCTGCCAGGCCTGAAAAACCATGAACATGTGAGATCTTTTAACTCAATATACACTGATCTCTCAGATAGTATATTTGTTAAGACATAGGAACTGAAGTAACAGGTTTCCAGCAATGTCTTTCACCTACCTAAAAAAGGCTGACAGGACAACGTGAATAGCCATACACTCATTTTACTCAACTGAAATCATGACTACAGAATCCTATGAAAGGGGATAGCAAGGGAAGAATGGTAATGACAGAAGAAAAGATAAAATAAATTGTATAGTAAAGCATCCTGTGTGGTTTTGTAACTCTAGATTAGTTATCCAGACTGAGAAATACATACTATTGGGGTTAAGCAGCAAACACCACAGATCACACAAGAAAAAAGAATAGGAAAAACAGCTACATGGTAGCAAAATCTTCCACTCAGAATAGTTCCACGAATGGCCAAATTATCTGCCAATTCCCTCAAGTGAATGGAGTTAATGTCAACAAAGAATGCAGCCCAAGAACTTACTCAGAGGGCTATTTGCTAAAGACGAAATGCAACACAGAAACACTGAAAGAATTAAGCTGCACAGAATTTCACAACAGATTATATAGCATCCTCTTTGGATAAACTGTACAACAAAAATCTCATTGTGATAACTGAGATTTTAGATCTTGCACACTGATTTTATAACCAAGAAAACAGAATGAAAACCTCATTTTTTTCCTGGTTTAAATCAAGTATACGTTACATAATAGGGTAGCTGGCAAATTGGTTCATGATTGCCTTTATGAGTCTCCCTAAGAGAAACCCACTAGCAAGATGGAACCCCTCTCCCCCATCATTCTGAAAAATACCTAATTACTATAAGATGGTTTGTGTAACCTTAATTGTGATCTTTCATGCATATGCATATAGCATTTAATAGTATACTTATGTTTGTCCCAGAAGATGCATTATGACACAGATGGTATGGGAAATCTTAAAGCTGTCCTAAACTTTCAGGTGCTTGCCTTTACAATCTATACAGCGTTCTTTTGATACCATTTTTTCATACTCAACCTAAAATTATGTTGACCACTTTCATTTGTGTTCCTTTATTAAAGCCAATAAATGCTTTTAACACTAAGCACCTCAGGGCACAGACTCACATCTAACACATTTTATCCACTGAGAAATCCTATAGACACTTGCAGAGCTATACAAATAATGATAGTCAAAACTAATTTCCTTCCACTACATAGATTTTATAGAAAAATAGAAGTGAAATGACTTGGGACCCACTTAATCCATTTTCCTACTAATGGAGGATTATTCCTGGTCAAAAGCTGTTTACAGTATTTGTCCAGTCTCAGTTTACAGTTTAAACAGCATTTTGATTCTAACTCAATTGTGAAAATTTGAAGTAACTAGCAAAGACATAAATTTTAAAAGCATGCTCAAGGGTTTAATTTAAATGTCACAAACAAACAGTTGTAAGTACTTGCATGTTCAAATTACAAGTCTAAAAGGGTTATCTTGGAGTATAAATTTTCATCTTTTGTTTAGTATTTGTCATTTATACAGATACATGACAAAAGGCAGGAAAAAAGGAGGGAATAGAGGCAAGTAGGCTGTACTATCATATGTATCATAACAATAAAGCTCTGCATGCATTAACCTTGCTTTTTTAAATTCTTTCACCATTGCTAATACTGATGCAGTTCAACAGGTGGCATCAAGCACAGGAATGCTACTGTAGAGAAGGTGTCCGACAGCAGGCCACATTATAACAAACCCTAAGTCTTGTCTGCACTAATGGTCCCATCACTTCTAATGCCAGTGAAGCTGCATCAATGTGAGCCCAGGTAGAAAACTTTATCAGAGGTCCTGCTGGTATAGGCCAGTTTGCTCAACCTTTTGGCCCCACCAGCCAAATGAGTGGTGCAGAGCCAGTCCACAGGCTGGATTGGACCATGCACCCCAGGGTTGGGCTTGTATGCCCAGATCCAGACTCCACTCCCCCTATCCAGCCCTGCATGCCAGGATTGGGACCCTGGGACCCTACGCTGCTTCTGCCTAGCCTTACATGCCAGGATCAGGGCCCCAGGACCCTGTGCCACCTCTGTTCAGTCCTGTTTATGGGCTCAGGGACCCAGGAACCTATGCTGCCACTACCTGGTCTTACGTGTGAGAATCGATACCCTGGGACCCTGCACCACCTCCGCTGGACTCTGCCTGCCAGAACTGGGCCCTGGGCCCTACATACACCACCTCCACCCAGTCTCACATATGGGAATAATGGCTCCAGGACCCTGCCCTGCTTCTGCCCAGTACCATGTAGGTGGACGGGGTCCCACACCGCTTTGGGTGCTGGATGAAGCGTGCAGGGTCACAATCTGTGGGAAGCCCTGCAGGATAGATGACAGAACGCCAGGGACTAAATCTGGCCCACAGGCCGGGCCATGTAGGCTCCAGAGCTCTTGATCTCATGGTGCCCCAAGATGCCGCAGCAGCCTGGTTGAGAATCACTGACCTAGATGGGCAATTTCTACTGACACCGACTAGGAAACATGGAAAATGTTCTCTTAGTCCCATTTTAACTGATTATAAAATAACTGTTTTCCTTTGGATACATAAGCGTTGCCTTTATCTGAAAGTGGAATGACGTCTCAACTCTCCTCTCTGCTCACCCTGACTGCTGAGTACTGCAAACTCCCTGGACTGAACAAGCTACAACTTTTCAAGGCACAAGAGCAGCATGCACTCAGAAACCTGAAGGCAAAGACATGTGATCAGCATTTGTACCCAGGCCTTGAAGATGTGGACATTAGAACTGGTTAAGAGTTAAGATTTGACTGGCTCCGGGAAAACAAAAGATTGATCAGTGGGGAAGGAATGGGATATGTGCTGTTAATAAAAATATTCATGGAAAGAGCAGAGGAGTGGGGGCAATTTCAGACGGGGTTTTGCTTGGTAGGACGTAGTCCATCTGCGTGGAAAAGCACCTTGGTGTAAAACCCTGGTACCAAATAGCATGCTCATACAGCCCCCTTGAATCAGGGACTCTCAACCAGGGCAGCCGGGGGAGCGGGGGGTCATGAGATCATAGACAATGAGGGCTGGAAACAACCTCAGGAAGTCATTTAGTCCAACCCCCTGCTCAAAGCAGGACCAGCCCCAACTGGATCATCCCAGCTATGGCTTTGTCTACCTAGGTCTTAAAAACCTCTAGGATGGAGACTCCCCAACCTCTCTGGGGAACCTGTTCCAGTGCTTTACTGCCCTGCAAGTGAAAGTTTTCCCTAAGATCTAACCCAAACTTCCCTTGCTGCAATTTGAGACCATTGCTCCTTGTTCTGTCATCTGCCACCACTGAGACAGTCTAGCTCCATCCTCCTTGTAATCCCATTCAGGTAGAAGCATAGAAAATGAGGGCTGGAAGGGATGTGAGGAGGTCACATCTAGTCCAACCCCTTGCTCAGAGCAGGACCCTCCCCAACTAGATCACTCCAGCCAGGGTTCTGTCAGCCGGGTCTTAACAACCTCCAAGGCCGGAGATGCCCCTCACCCACCCCAAACACAGGTGACCCGCTCCAGTGCTTCACCAGAGACAGCTGAGGGCTGCTGTCAAAGCTCCCTCAATCTTCTTCCGTCCGGACTAAGTCAGCCCGGGTCGCTCAGGCTCTCAGCTCCAGGGACGGTGCCGCAGGGGCGAGCACTGGCCCGCGAGACACGCAGAGATTTCCGCCGGGGCGGCGACAGCCCGGGGACCAGCCCCAGGTCTGTGCACCACAGGCCGCTCCTCGCCCTTCTGGTCTGGAGGGAAGCGAACGCGAGGGCTGCCCTTGGCCCGGCGCCAGGAGCCTACAAGGGCTGCGAGCCACAGCGCGGAGCAGCGAGGGCGGGCGCGCTTCCCGGGGCAGGAGGCTCCGGGCTCCGCGCTCTCCCCACTGCCCAGCCGGGCACACTGAGCCCGAAGCGGCGGCTTCTCTCACTCGCCCGCCCGCGCCCCGCACCTGGCAGTCCCGCAGCGGCGCCATGATCCAGATCCAGCCCCAGCCCTGCCCCGCGATCGGCCCAGGAATGCTCGGCCCGCCTTTGGGCGGGGACAAGGAGGAGCAGGGACCGCCTCCGTCCCGCTCGGCCGCCCGCGGCGCGCTGCGAGGGAGGGGAAGCGGGTCGCGCCCCGGGGCTGGAGTTGGCTCCTTGTTCCCGGTTCTGGGTCAAAGCTCCGGCCCGTGTGAGGCAGGGGGGAGGCGAGGCGGGGCGGGGCCGAAGCGCCCCGGTGTCCCCGCGAAGGTCTGTGAGATCCAGGTGAACGTTTGGCCGGGACCTGAGAGCTGTAGATGTAATAAACAGCCAGAGGAAGATCCACTGGGCATGCGGCTGCGCCTCGCTTGGATTCCTGCTCCACCCAAAATGTACAGGAAACTGCTTGGCAGCGGCAGCATCACTTCGGTGCAGGCAGCAGTGAGGGTGTCGCTTGACGGTGGCTCAGCACAACCTACCTGCTGCCTTCTCAACCCTGCCTGCCTACCTGCCTTCCAGCGGCGTCACTGCCCCGCTCTCCTTTGTGAACTCTCAGGGCTCCACTAATCAAGCGGGTTATTCTTCTTTTCTGCAGTTCTGCTGCCTGCTCATACTCTTGGTAATGTAGCTCCCATTTCACAGGCCTGCAGACTGTTTTTAACTCTAGCTAAAAGCATCAACTCAGTTGTGGAAACAGAGATTCATAGATGGTAAAGGCCGGAAGATCATCGGGTCCAGCCCCCTGCACCAAGCAGGAAAGACAACTGGGGGCCAGTTATGAAACATTAACTCTATGAACGTTAACATAGACTTTCAGTTATTGGATGTGCTGTCAAGATGCTTGAGAAGGCTTGATTTTCTTTCATGATTCTGAAGTTGTACAAGTAATTCTAAGAATTATAGGACTAAATAAATATCTTTTGATTTTTTTCTTGCCCAGTTTTTTGTGTTTTTAATACGTAACATATGATAGAGCAAATTAATGTACACTCCAATAAAGTGTTTTTGCTTTGATCTTAAACTGAATAATATAGCCCCAGATCCCCAGCATATTAGTAAAGCTTCTAATTTCTTTTTACCTGGAGAAAAATGTGTATGATGATGCACTGCACCATCTGCACCCCACTTTTCAAGATCCTAAATATACCCATGGTAATAGCTATACTTTGTGAGGGACTTGCCTTAAGAATATCAGACTGAATCACCGGTTCAGAAAGCATGCCACCTAGTGGATCACTAGGGTTGTGCGAAATGGAAGTGTTTCATTTTGACAATACAGTGTTTCGTTTCAACATTTGTTTTGAGTTAAAACAGCTGTTCCGTTTTGTTCCATCAAAAGTTTTGCCGTTTCGACCCTGTTTCGACATTTCACCCATAGGCTATAATGGGGACGGTTGAAACAGGCTATAACTTTGTCATTTCTGGCCAGATTTGGATAAAACTTGCAGAAATGGTAGCCCCTTCTGAGGGCATGATGCGTGCGAAGTTTCAAGAAGATAGGTGCAGGGGGTTCAGAGAAACTGCACCCCAAAATCATGAAAGCGAAACTCATGTCACGTGTACGTGCTAAGCCACAGCAGGGTCAAAACTGCAGGAATGGTAGCCCCTGCTGAGGCCACAAAGCCTGCCAAGTTTCAAAAAGATCAGTGCAGGGGGTTGGGGGGAACTGCACCTCAAGCTGCTGACAGGCAAAACTTGTGACATAGATGACCGTGTGTGTTAAGGAGCAGCGGGTTGAAAACTGCAGGGGTGGTGGCCCCTACTGAGGCCAAGGAGCCTGCCATGTTTCAAGGAGATAAATGGAGGGGTTTGAGGAAACTGCACCTCAAGCTGCAGACAAGCAAAACTCGTGACATGGGTGCTTGTGCAACTGTGTCTGTTTTGAGGCATGGGGGGACGGAGGGATATGGACTACTGCAGGCCTGGCTGCTAAGCTACTGTGTTACCAGTTACCAATCGATCATGATTCACTCAGGGACCAGCTCAATACACAGTACCTAGCTACTACATAACGAGTTAGCGAGCATAAATTAACACCTACAAAAGGACAGACTAAGGAGAGGAAATAATCAATACAGGCAATCAATTTCTCCAAGACAGAGACAGTCAGTTGCACAAGCACCCATGTCATGAGTTTTGTCTGTCAGCAGCTAGGGGTGCAGGGCCCCAGAACCTCCCTGCTCCTCTCTCTTCGACAGCTGGCAGGCTTTGTGGCTGCAGCAGGGCCTAGCAGCCAGGCCTGCAGTAGTTTCTCCTCCCCTGTGCCCCAAGACAGACACAGTTGCACAAGCACATATGAGACAAGTTTTGCCTGTCAGCAGCCAGAGGTGCAGGGCCCCAGAACCCAGAAGCCCCTGCACCCATCTCCTTGGCAGCTGGCAGGCTTCATGGCCTCAGCAGGGGCTAGCAGGCCTTCAGCTTTCACCCCGCTGCGCCTTAACACACAGTGTCACCCATGTCACGAGTTTTGTTTGTCTAAAGCTTGAGGTTAAATTTCCCCCAAACTCCTATACTTATCTCTTTGAAACTTGGCAGGCTTCATGGCCTTAGCAGGGGCTAGCATGCCTGCAGTTTTCACCCTGCTGTACCTTAACACATACACGACACAGGTTTGGCTCTCAAGACTTTGGGGTGCAGTTTATCTGAACTCCCTTTAGCTATCTTCTTGAAACCTGCCACACTTTATGCTCTCAGACAGGGCTACCATTTCTGCAAGATTTATCCAAATCTGGCCAGAAATGATAAAGTTATAGGCTGTTTCAACCTTCCTCATAATAGCCTATGGGCGAAACTTCAAAACAGTGTCAAAACGCCGAAATGTTTCGACCTCGTTTTGTTTCAAGGCTGTTTTGACCATATCTGTTTTGTTTTGATTTTGCTGTTCCAAGCTTGAAACAGCCTTGAAACAAAACTGATGGTGAAATTTCGCACAGCCCTATGGATCACTAGTAGTACTACTTTCAGCCTCCTTGGTGTTTCTTTGAGGTCTTCCACTTAGGTAGGCGCTAGGATCAATTTTATTGCTATGGATCCATCCATTACCCTACAGTCCCCCTGGGTATTTTTGTTTCTGTGTTACATAGTTTCATAGTTGGTAGGGTCGGAAGGGACCTAAGCAGATCATCTAGTCTGACCCCCTTCTCTGGCAAAAGTTCCCCTTCTCTGGAATATGATGTCACTACAGCTTTCAATAATTGAAAAGTATTTTTGTGGGGGTAAAAATACAGGAAGCTGCTTCATATGCATGTAAGATAATATGGCACTGTGGTTTCACTCACTGTTGTTCTGATTTCCTATCAGCACTATCCTCTTCCCCCATTATCAACTCTAGACATACAGTCAACTGTCAATCCACTGGATCATGTTGTACACATAAGAGGTCTAATCAGGTGCCTGATGAATCCACTTGTGGCTGACAAGCCCTATTTGAGAGTGACACAGCTTGTTACAAGTTTAGCAAATCTAAGTTGGGGTCCAAGTTTACAACATGTTTCTTTCTTGCTTTGCTTCCTTCCTCTGGATCAAAGCTGCTTCATGTTGACCTGCACCCAGTGTTAGATGTTCCCTCCCTCCTTCTCCCAGCTTTCTACACTGACGTTGAATGGCTTCATATAATTTTTGCATATCATGGTACTATCACAGAGGGTGACCCTGTTTCCAGAACCATCTCAAATCTCACTGTACAAAATAGTCTTAGGGATATGGTCTCTTCCCATTCTCCTAACATGGCTGAGCCAGTGCAACCTCCTCCTCTGCATAGTGGTGTCTAACTGAGTCAGTTCTGCATGCTCCAGCACCTCTGTATTTGGCATTCTGTCTTCCCACTTTATTTTTAAGATCTTGTGCAGGTATTTCATGTGGAAGCTGTTCAGTCTCCTGATGTACCTTGCATATGTAGTCCATGTTTCAGAATCATTAAGCAGGGATGACAGCATGCAAGTCTTGTAAATTTGCATCTTCACCTTAGTTGATAATTTGCTGTTACTCCATGCCTGTTTCTGTAATATCCTAAAATTCTTAGCTGCTTTTCTGATTCTGTTAGTTCAGTCTGAAGGTCAAGATTCCTGCTAATCATAGAAGCCATGCAGCAAAAGCTGTCAATGACACCAAGAGATTTACCCTCCAGAGCAAGGGTGGGCAATTATTTTGGCTAGAGAGCCACCTACTGAGTTTTGGAGAGTTGTCAAGGGTTTTGGAGAGTTGTCACATACACTTTTCAAAGGTGTTATGGCTAAGTGGCAACCACAGGCCTGAAGCCTGTCTTTGAGTGACATACCACAATGTGAGCATTTGCAAATGCTGTGGCTGGCTTGATTTGCAGAACAGAGAAAACTCCATCTGTCTAATTGGACAGAATCAGTAAGAACAAGGCAGCCTTGTCAGCCAGAGCTAGAACAGCATTTTACCATGGGCAGAAAAGAGATAAGAAGCCCTTCCTATTGCCCTGTTACTTTCTCAAAGATATGTTTTAACTAATTGGCACATTGGCCTTTAAAAAAATCTAGTTTAATCTGATTCTTAAAGTTTCAATGAAACAAAGAAATTTAAATAAAACCAATCAGAGATAATTTATTAGAATATTAAGATTATGTTTACCAGCCATTAGGGCTGCGTGAAGCTTCAGTAGCCAATTCGATTCAGAGGATTTTTGGCCCGATTTGGCAGCCAAATCTCCAAATTTGAATTGAATCGGGAGACCCAGTAAAAGGTCTGAATCAATTTGGAAGCCTCCAAATTGATTTGAAGAGATTCGGAGATTCAGAAGGCTTGCAGGAAACAGAAACTGAGAAGGTGTGGGGAGGGAGGGGGTGATCTTTCATATGTGGAAAAAGCCAAGAGCAGGGAAAGACTGTTCTGATACTGACATCTGTAGCTGGCCAGTGACTGTGATCTTTCTCCGAGTTCCCTTCCAATCACAGTGCTCTGTGGGAGGGACATGGAAACAACATATCAAGCTGTGTCTGACGTGATCTGTGCCTTTTGAGAGCTGCATCTCTCTTGGAGCAGCAGCATCTGAAAGGCTCCGGCTTGCTAGCTAGTCTCTCTTTTTGTAAGTTGTATCCAATGCTTTCCTACTTACTCTTGCCTATAATCCCTGTTGCTATCCCTATCCATTCCTTTCAACTTATTATTCCCCCAAAATCCTCTTATTTGTTCTTGTTAGTCTGTCTAGATTCTTCCCCCCCCACAAAAAAATCTGTGTTTTCCCTGACAGTGTGTCATCACTGCACCGGAAAGCACGCACGCATGCACACGCTGAAGCATGCTGGAAAGGCAGGGGAGGGAGAGGGGGCAGAGAAACAGCTGCAAGTTCTCCCCACCTCAAACAGATATACCCTCTATCTTGGCAGCGATGAGTCTTCTGCTGCTAGTGGGAGCAAGGAGGTGGTAGCAGTGCCTGCACCTGCACCACCACTAACCACCAGCAGCATGACATTCTCCACCTCAATTTCAGTTCCCAGCATGAGCCTTCCAGTGCCAGAGGAGGAGCCGGATCTGGAAGCAGAGGAGCCGAGGGCCATAGCAAGGGAAATTCTGTGGAAGGAGGGGGTAACAGGGGGCCTTCTTGGGGCTGATTTCCCAGTGGCCCACCATCTGTTTCTGGGCTAACCGCCTGCCTTCTCACCCGCCATGCCTTGTTGTTAATTAATTAATTAATTAATTGATGTTCTTTAAGCAGGAGGCAGCCCATTTCCTGCCCCGATGCCAG
>NW_005842569.1:990659-998700 GCF_000455745.1 Alligator sinensis | reverse complement strand
CCCTACACCACAGCCCAAGCCTCGCAGATGGCATCCAGATGTTATCAATATCACTGGCCCCACACTGGGCCCCAGAATCCTACTAGTTGAACCCTGCCTGGATTCCTCTCCTCAGGCGGCCTATTCAGCCTTCATCCTGGGCAGCATAGCTCCCTGAACTGCTTCCCCTTCGGGTGTGGTCCCCCCGGGACCTTTGGCTCACTAGCCCTGGCCCACCTTCAGGCCAGTCAGAACCCCAGGCCCTCAGCTCTTGGGCATTCCTTGTAGCGGGCCCCTGGCCCTTTGAGCCTTCTGTCCTGGCTCCAGCATTGACCAGTCAGCGGATGTCCAGACGTGGCCTCACTCTCTGTCTCTGGGGGTCCACCTTCCAGACCCTACAAAGGGAGTAACCCACCCGGTTGTGGGGGTTAGGGTTTAAGGCACCCCAACCCACCTTTCACCAGGGTGGTAACTGGCCTGGCATTTCCTGAGGGCTCCCACGCCACTGGGAGCCCCACCAGGCCACCCACTCCCAGCAGGGTACAGTTTTAGGTTATGCCCAGGACCAGGAGCCTCCTGAACATCCCCTGAAGCTCCTCCTTCTTTATCTCCAGATGATACCAGAAGCCCTGTGGCCAAGCAGTGTTGTTGCCTCATCTTCCAGCAGTGAAATGCCCTGTTTATATGAGCAGCCCTGGATCTAAAATGGCTGCCCTCATCAGTCACCTGCCGGCTGCTGTCTTCTGGCCCTTAAAGTGGCAGGCACAAACAGTGCCCTGCCACAGACGGAGAATCTGAGTTTGTGGTCCACACATCTCCAAGTTCTCCAACAGGCAGGTCTCCTTTTTTGGAAGGCACTTCGAAGAAGGTTGTGGGGGCAGGTGGCTCAGCTCCTCCTGTTGTTGTGCCTTTGCCTGCTGAGGAGGGGGATAAGGCAAGATCCCCACCCTCAACCCAGAAGTGGTGGGTAGTGCAGTGTGGGATCATTTTGAGGTGGCAGATGATCCCAGATATGCTACCTGCCAGCACTGCCAAAGGCAGATCAGCCAGGGCGAGAATGTGAAACACTTCACCACCACAGTGATGCTGCTGTATCTCAGGAGGCAGCACCGCTTTGCCATTGTTCCTCCTCAGCCTGGCACCAGTGGGAGCATGCCCAAAAAGAATTCCCCCTCTCCGTCCAAAGCCCTTGTCCCCCAGAAGCAGAGGCAGGCCACCCTGGACCGGTGGGGGAAAGGTGGAGACAAAGGGGAGCACGTTCCGAAGGCGAGCAAGGTCACCCAGAGCACTGGGAAGATGTTTGCTCTGGATGGCCAGCCCTTCTCCTTTGCTGAGTGGCCAGGGTTCAGGCAGCTCATAGCACTCGTGGCCCCATCATACCAAGTGCCCATATGCACCACCTAGCAGGACAGTGGTGCCCTCCTTGTATGAGGCATGCAGGGAGTATTTGAGGGAGGAGCTGCACAAGGCACTTCACCTTGGACATGTGGAACAGCTGGGGTGGAGATCATGCCTACCTCTCCCTCACAGGGCACTGGTGCAATCAGTCAGGGCGTTGGTGGGCTCTCCTTCAAGTGGAGGTGATGGCTGAGTCCCACATGGCAAGGGAGATCATGATGGCCATGAACCACATGGTGCAGGGGTGGTTTGTTGTGCAGGGCGAGCTCACCCACGGGCTCATGGTCACTGACAATGGGCCCAATATGGTCAAGGCAGTGCGTGATGCCAACTTTGTTGTGGCACACAAGTTTCACCTCATAGTCAGGGACACCTTGGAGGGGGACAGGCCTCCCGGTGGTGGCGCCGTCACTACCAGCCAAGCTCATTTTGAAATGCAGGAAGGTGGTGGGCTACTTCCACCAGAGCATCAAGGAGGGCAAGATGCTGCAGGACAAACAGGCAGAGCTGAGCATCCCACAGCACAAAACCATGCAGGATGTGGAGACTGATGACTCTGAAACTCATGCTAAGCTTGGACCTACTCACAAAAGTTAAAATACAGAATAATAATGCTAACTGCATATTGCAAGAGGATGCGAGTTCATGGCTAGGCCATCTAAGAAGAGCCATCTAAGAAGGAATAATGAAGTATCTCTTCCAGCTTATCTTGCTATATTCAGAATGATTTCAAGCAGACTCCTAGGTGTCTGGTGTGTAACCATATGAAATGTCTATCCTTGATTAATTAGTATGGTAAATATTTCTTTTGTGACTAACTCGTGTTTATGTGCAGGAAAAGACATTCTCCATATGTAATAGATGTCTCCTCCTGATTTAGTATGTTTTTCCTAGCTGTTAATCAGTTTCTTGATATGTTTCAAACTAAGATAACCTCTTGTTACCGAAGAAGGTAACTCATTCAAATTAAAAATTTCTGATAACCAGTAATGAGCAGGTTTTTCCAGTCAATTACTGCTTGGGACTCTTTCTTGATTTACACAACTAAAAGAATGCTTTGAAGATGCTAAACTAAGGGTGTAAAAAGGCAATAAAACAGCAAACAGTGCGTGCGCTTCAAGAGTGAGAAATCTCTCTGACACTAGCTGCTGATGCGCCCGACTTACTCGAGAAGTTGAAGAGAAACAGACCGCCTCTTTGTCGCCTGTTTGGTGAGAAATCATCACCTTATAGCTAATTACTGGACTGATTTGGTTTAGGCTCACTTGACTTAATTTTAAATACTTATAGTAAATAAAGCCTTTCTGTCGTTCATCGAACGAGGTATCGTGTCAATCCCTGGGCTAGTCCGGAATCCTAAGTTTTTATTGCTAACAGAGACTCAGTGGAACTCCATATACCTGATGCTGGAAAGGCTGGTCGAGCAACAGAAGGCATCCATGAGATGGCCTTGGTTAGGGAGATTGGGATCAGTGGCCCCCTTAACAAAATTGAGCAGGATACCATCTCCCAGATCTTGGTGGTCCTCAAGCCATTCCTCGAGGCTGCTGAGAGCCTTAGCACTGGCAATGCCGTCCTTAGCCAGGTGATCCCTGTAGTGAAGGAGCTTGAGAATCAAAAGGAGAAGTCCCAGGGGACTGATGTTCCTGGCTGGCACAAGCCACTTTCACCAGAGGTGCAGGCACTGGTGAAGCAGCTGAAGGAGGGCATCAAAAAATTCCCGGATCTGTTGCAGTCCAGTATGGTCGACGTGCTGGCAGGCATGTATGACCTGAGGGTGAAGGTAAGCGTCTGCAGCAGCAAAACCCTCGATCACTGGACGGAGGTGCTGGTGAACAGATTCAGGAAGGCAGAAGGGCAGAGGCAGGGGGACGTGAAAGAGAGGGATCCACTCTCCTGTGCCAGCACTCCAACCACAAGCCAGTCTCCTCCACTACAGCCGCTGCCAATGTGGGCCAAGGGCATGGCTTCGTCCAGGGGCACCAGGCCCCACCATCAGGCAGGTAGTGGGAAGGCCTCAGTGGCTACTTATCTTGCCAAGGACATGGAGCTGCTGCACTGTGACCCCTTGGCCTATTGGGCAACCCACAGCCAGGTGTGGCAGGATCTGGCGACAGGTTGCCCAGGGACACCTGTCCTGTCCACCAACCAGTGTTCCAAGTGAGAGGGTGTTCAGCGTTGCTGGGGATGTTGTGACATCCCACCGCACCTCCTTGGATCCTGGTTTGGTGGAGTAGCTGGTGCTCCGGAAGGTGAACCTTCCACTGCTGGGGTTCCCCAAGCTCCACATGCAGACGGAGTGAGTGCCACCCTCCTCACTCCGCACCTATTTGCTTTTTTTATTTGCTTTTAGAAATTTGAGGTGCACTTTCTCAGAAACCTCTGCACCACTCTGCCTGAAACCTGGCAGGCCTCATGCCCTCATGAGGGGCTACCATCCCTGCTGCATTCATCCCACTCTGCCTTAACACACGCAAGTGATACAAGTTTTGCTTTCAACAGTTTGAGGTGCAGTTTCACAGAAACCCCTGTACCTATCTCCTTGAAACTTGGCAGGCTTCATGTCCTCAGAAGCATCTACCATCCCTGCTGTTTTCATTCAAATCTGCAAAAAAATGACAAAGTTATAGGTATCTTAGTGATTCCCCATTATAGCCTATGGCCGAATCTTCAAATCCAGATCAGCTGAATTGGATCAGGACAGTGGTTCAAATCATTGAATCAAATCACTGTCCCCCCAAATTGACTGAATATGAATCAAATACTTGCTGCCTTGCACAGGCCTAACGGCCATGTATAAATAGTGGGTATAGGTTGGGGACCAGAGTGTGGGGAGGAATTTAGGAACTTGTGTGTGATGCCTGCTAGACTGTTAACCTGTAGGATTATTGAAAGATTAGTGCTGAGGATAAGCATAATCTTATGGGACAGTTCTTGACTGCTGCAAAGTGAAGTTGGCCAGGCTTACAGTGTCCACAGCAGGGGGTTCCTCCAGATGGTCCTGCAGGTGCGCTGGGAGTAGCCCTGCTGGGAAGCTGTGTAGACTGGCTAAAGCTGGGGCTGGTGGAAGTGCGGCACAGGCTGTCCTGTGAGGTAGCATGGCATGGGCTGCTCCTGGTGGAAGCTGGAGGGGTTCAGCCCCACGTGGAGTGCTGCAGGGGCAGCCATTGGCCGGATCCAATCAGCTGGTGGGCTGGATGCAGCTTGTGGGCCATATTTTGTCTGCCTCTGCTCCAGAGTGATGTCAGGCACTGATTCTTCCACCCCTTTGATACTTGATCACAGTCTCCTTGAGACTCATTGTCAACCCAAAATTCTTGCATGACCCAGAAAATCTGCCAAGGAATGTTGCAGGGAAGATTCACTGTGGGCAACCAAGGCCACATCATCTGGAAAGAGGAAATCCCTCAGAACCAGCTCTTTCACCTTGGTTTTCACTCTAAACCTTGATCAGCTCTAGGTAATTGGCCACTAATGGATAATTCATATTATTATTCTCCATTCACCCTGGTAGTGCCAAAAAATACAGCTGACTGTATTTCTGTCTTAAGGCAAGGATTAACAACCTTTCAATAAAAGGAGGCCATTGCTTGCATCCAGGCTGCTTCTGTGTGCCACCAACCCCCTCATCAGGTGACCCCCCTCCACTCCTCTCAGCATGCCTTATTGTCATAGGTATAGTCAAAGAGACACCTATCTCCAAAGAGAAGTGCTGTTGTTGCTGGGGATGTGCTGGCACAAACAGGGTGTTAACGCAGCAGCTGCTGGGTGGTGGGACCCTCTGGCACCCCCCTTCTGCAGCTGTTGCTGTTGCTATTGCCAAGTGTTGCCAAATCCCATTTTCAGTAAGAATTGACAATGATAAATTCAGTGTTGAGAAAGGCAACAGCTGCAGTAGGGGGATGGCATTAAGCCTCTGGCTGCTAGCCATGCTGACCTGCAGCAGCATCTCCCATGGCAGGCAGGGCATGAGACTGACAAGGGGACTCTGAGGCAGACAAAGGGACCAGAGCTATTGGGACAAATCACACAAGAACTCAGCCTCTCCACCAGCTGCAGAGGAATCCACTATCAGCCAAATCAAACCTTCATGGGCTATAGGATGCTGGCCCCTGGCTTAAGGGACATAGTTAAATCTATAATTACTATTCATCTACCCAGATGTAAAAATAAGCATCAGTTTTAGCAAAGTGAAAATATGTCCTTTTAAGAAATTGCTGAGTTTAACAAATCTTGACCATGTCCCATGTAAGGATTCACAAAGCACAGCAGTAAGGGGCTAGGCAGACTCATCAGATGTGAGCAGAAGAATCAAAGCTCACGCTGCTGATCTCCAGGTTTAAGCAGTTCTGGAAAACTTGTCTTTCCTCATTAAGGAAGCCAAGGCGCAGTTATTGAAAATAATTCAATGTTTTTGCATCACCATTCCCCCAGTGGCCAGACGTGGAACAGTGCACCCCTAGCCGCCAAGTCGGAGGTGGGGTGTGGCAGCGTGTGGTCGGATGCCGAGCAGGGGTGGAAGGGGGTGGTGACGAGTGGCCAGATGTGGAGCAGCGGCAACCACCGCGTGTGAGCTTCCTCAAGGCCCCCCCTACCCCAACCCTGTCTAGCTGGCTGGGTGGCGTGGCAGCACGGGATGGTGCACGGTGATGCTCCATCCCCACCTCCTGCACACGCGTACCCCCTAGGGCTGTCTCAAGTACCTCTGGGAGTATGTGTACCCCCAGTTGACAACCCCTGCTCTAGGTTATCCTGCGTAATTGTGTGTTAATCTCCCATGGTGGTTGAGCAGGCCCAGCAGCATGATGGGAAAAAGCCTTCTTATTCATGAGCTCAGGCTTACTGCAAAGAATGGGTTTGTATGTTCCATCCCTTGTTCCAGCAATACGTTTCCTGTAGTAATTGGCAGCTTGATAGCACAGCAGTATCACTAAAAGTTGATCTCCCCATTTCTAGCTGGTAGATGTTAGCTGTTGCTGGCCTCCAGCTAACAGATCCCTGGAAAAAAGTGCCTTCCTTCATCTGGAAGCTCTGCCACTGCAGGTGATTGTGCGTCTGCAGCATGATCCCCTTCCACCAGTCCATACTTGTTTTCCCATACCCAATGGCCCATGGACTGCACATACTCCCAGAACAAGCAATCTTCATTTGTCATCTGGGGTCCTCACTTTGTCATGGGTTGCTGCCATTACATGAAAAGAGGCTAGAACTGTCCATCGGGAGCCTTTGCTGCAGCTTCTTTGGTAGCAAGATTTTCTGTTGCTAGTTGTGGGTAGTTGAAGCCTGGCAGTAATATGTATAACTAGCAACAGTAAGCCAGTTATATCACCTCATTGTGGAAGTTGTTGGTGTGTAGAAGATTGAGGTTTGAAGGTTGCTAAGACAATTTTCAGATTATTTCCAGGAGTCCCCACAAAAGTTGAACTTGGGCCCTTCTGGCTCCAATGTCCCACCAAATAAATGGTAGGTATCCCACAATGCAAAGGGGGAAGTATTGCTGCAAAAGTATATAGAATATAACTGACTTGCTATTTGCAGTTCCACAGCCACCCCCATATTACATGCATATGGTCAGGTGTATGCTTCACAATTCCCCTCTCACAGCTTAGCTGAGTCAATGAATCCATGGCTTTAGTAGTCCCTTTTAACCAAAGCATAATACACTTCCTTCTCTGTAAAAACATTTTTTATTTTTGGGAGAGCCAACATGAAATTGCACAGATATCTTAAATAAAGCTCAGAAAGTGAAGAAGAAAACTGTAAACCAAAGATAAATTGCACTGGATTTAGTAGATCAGTTCCAAATCACTCTTACTGAACTCATGCAAAACACTAATATAAATACACTTAAACTAATTTAACCTGTTTTTGAAATGGGTTTAATAAGAATTAAACAGGCTTTGGATTGTCTACATTAAAGATATGCCCTGGTTATCTAAAGTGATTTAAATTTCCTTTAAGTTTCCTTTTGTTGAACTGGGAAATCTCTTATTGTTTAGACAAGACCAATGTACATTTAGTGTTCAATCTCCTGTAATCTTAACTAGCAGTAAGACCATTAAAGCAACTTTCCCACCTGTCAAAAAAGACATCCAAGATTTCAATGGTCAAGATTTTAGGATGCTTAACTAGTATAAATTGGTGTTATTCTACTGGTGTCATGGACCAATGGATTTACTATGACTATATCATGTCAAAGAAAACTGAACTCCTTCTTGACAAGGTAACTGGTTGGGTGAATGATGGGAATACTGTGGATACATAGATTCATAGATGTTAGGGTCGGAAGGGACCTCAATAGATCGAGTCCAACCCCCTGCATAGGCAGGAAAGAGGGCTGGGTCTAGATGACCCCAGCTAGATGCATATCCAACCTCCTCTTGAAGACCCCCAGGGTAGGGGAGAGCACCACCTCCCTTGGGAGCCCATTCCAGATTTTGGTCACTCGAACTGTGAAGAAGTTCTTCCTAATGTCCGGTCTAAATCTGCTCTCTGCTAGCTTGTGGCCATTATTTCTTGTAAACCCCGGGGGCGCCTTGGTGAATAAAACCTCACCAATTCCCTTCTGTGCCCCCGTGATGAACTTATAGGCAGCCACAAGGTCACCTCTCAACCTTCTCTTGCGGAGGCTGAAAAGGTCCAGGTTCTCTAGTCTCTCCTCGTA
>NW_005842569.1:988378-989335 GCF_000455745.1 Alligator sinensis | reverse complement strand
TAATCGCCTGAGTTCATTGAAATCAGCTTTCCTAAAGTCTAGCACTTTCACCCTGCTAGTTACCTTACCCACTCGATGTCTTATGAAGAATTCTATTATTAGGTGATCACTGTCCCCCAGATGGCTACCGATCTGTAGGTCTCCTACCATATCATCCCCCGTTGCCAATACCAGATCCAGTAAGGCATTCCCCCTAGTGGGACTGTGTACCTCCTGCGTCAGGTGGAGGTCCTGTACACAGGATAGGAACCTGCGTGAACGGTGGGACTTTGCTGTCTGCGTCTCCCAGCAGATGTCTGGGTAGTTTAGGTCCCCCATGACTACCGCCTCCTTAGCTTTTATGGTCTCCGAGAGCTGCCTCAGGAGCCCTGAATCTAGTTCTTATATATCGGAGTATCTAGACTTCAGCAAGGCCTTTGTCAAGTCCCACATGACTTTCTCACAAACACAATGGAAAATGTAGAACAGAAAACTACTATAAGGTGGATAGACAACTGCCTCAACAGCCACAAACAAAGTAATGTTAAATGGATCCACTTCGGAATGGCAGCAGGTTTTAAGTGTAGACCTCCAGGGGGCTGTCCTAGACCAGATGTTGTTTAATGTGTTTATTGATTATTTGGATGCTGGAATAGAGAGTTTCTTCTGAAAATCTGCAGATGATATACAACTGGGAAGGACTGAACACACTTGAGGACAGGAACGCAATTTAGAAAGATCACAGTAGACTGGAAAGTTGAGTTGGAGTTAACTCAGCTAGCAAGATAGTTTCATAGTTTCATAGTTTGTAGGGTCGGAAGGGACCTGAGCAGATCATCAAGTCTGCCCCCCTGCCATGGCAGGAAAGAGTACTGGGGTCAAACGATCCCAGCAAGGTGCTCATCTAGGCTCCTCTTAAAGACCCACAGGGTAGGAGCCAGCACCACTTCTCTTGGAAGTTGGTTCCAGATCCTTGCC
>NW_005842569.1:986185-987833 GCF_000455745.1 Alligator sinensis | reverse complement strand
ATTGCAGCCTATTCCTCCCTTCTAGTGTGCCCACTTCCCGCCACATCTTAGTGTCATCTGCGAATTTGAATAGGGTGCTTTTTACCCCTTCGTCCCAGTCGCTGATGAAGATGTTGAACAGTGCAGGCCCAAGGACCGAGCCCGGCGGAACCCCACTGCCCACATCCCTCCAGGTTGAATAAGACCCGTCCACCACCACTCTCTGGGTGCGGCCCTCCAGCCAGTTAGTGACCCATTTGACTGTGTAGGTGTCGATGCCACAGTCCCCTAGTTTTTTAATGAGAATGGGGTGAGAGACAGTGTCGAAGGCCTTCCTAAAGTCCAGAAAGACTATGTCCACTGCTACCCCTGCGTCTAAGGATTTTGTGACCTGGTCATAGAAGGCCACCAGGTTGGTCTGACAGGACCTGCCTCTAATGAACCCGTGTTGGTTGCCCCTAAGCATAATTCCCCCTGCTGGCCCCTCATGGACACGTGCTATGCTAATTCTCTCAAAAAGCTTACCCAGGATTGAGGTAAGACTAACTGGCCTATAGTTTCCTGTCTCCTCTTTCCACCCTTTTTTGAAAATGGGAACCACATTTGCCCTTTTCCAGTCCTCTGGCACCACACCAGAGCACCACAAGTGCTTGTAAAGCCATGCCAGGGGTCCCGCAATGACCTCTGCTAATTCCCTCAGCACTCTGGGGTGGAGATCGTCAGGACCAGCTGATTTAAATACATCCAGTCCCTCCAGAAGTTCCCTGACTAGGTCCTCTCTGACCCTAGGTCTGGCTGCACCGCCCTGGGGGCCTACAGAGGTCCTGGTGGGGAGGGTGACCCGATCCCTGCTCAGGAAAATGGAGGCAAAGAAATTGTTAAATAGGTTAGCTTTGTCATCTGGTGTGACGACCAGATTTCCTAGCGTGTCCTGCAGAGGCCCCACGTCACCTGGTACCTTCTTTTTACCCCCTACGCATTTAAAAAAGGACAAAGTATTTAAAAAAGGATAAAATTCAGTGCTGACAATGCAAAGTGACACACCTCAGGAAGAATACTCAAAACCACAAATACTAAATGGGTGACGTGCCTGGCTGGATGGCAGCACTATGAAAAAGAATCTAGGAGTCTTGGTGGATCAGACTCAATATGAATCTGCAGTGTTGATGACTATGAAAGCTTGGTTGGGCCTACACATGACATTTGAATGACCAATTCTAATATTATAAAAGCCTTAGTCTGTCTGTCCGTAACACTTTATTCTCACTCTGATTGGTTGCCTTGGCTGGGGCGGGGGAGAGAGGGGGAGACAGAGGGGGATGACGGGGACTGGAGGACTGCCATGACAGAGGGGATGGACTGGGCGGGCGAGGCCAGCAGCACTGGTCTTGCCCCCCGCCGCTTTCTGGAGGTGGCAGGGTCATGGGGTGCTGGCTGCAGTCTGCCCCCCCCCCCCCCCCAAGGGTGGCCTCCTGCCATAACAGTGGGGACTGGAGCCCGAGCCAGGGAGTGAGGCCAATGGTGCTGACCTCCCCCCGCCCTGCTCCTTGGAGCCAGGGGCCGGAGCACCCCCCCTCCAACAACAACCAGTGGGGAGGAGGGTGGTGGGGAAGAGGGGAGGGGGGTGACTGGTGGCTGC
Source organism: Alligator sinensis (assembly GCF_000455745.1). Lineage (NCBI taxonomy): Eukaryota > Metazoa > Chordata > Crocodylia > Alligatoridae > Alligator > Alligator sinensis. The sequence continues at coordinate 986,215 of NW_005842569.1, read as the reverse complement.
ACCCTACTGTGACTGCCACTGTGGGTGGGA
>NW_005842569.1:979025-985904 GCF_000455745.1 Alligator sinensis | reverse complement strand
GGGGGGAGTGGGCCAGACACAGACCTCTGTCCCTGCCCTCTCCCCCCATCATTCTTGATGGGCAATTTGCTACTTTAAAATAACAATACATCTTGAACAAGAATGCAAGATATGACTGAGACTACAGAAAATAGAGCAATCCCAATTGACTTCATCTCCTGTGCTAGTTGCAAATGTACCCAATATTTTATTACTCATACATTCATAGATGCTAGAGTCGGAAGGGACCTCAGTAGATCATTGAATCCGACCCCCTGCATAGGCAGAAAAGAGTGCTGGGTTCAGATGACCCCAGCCAGATGCCTATCCAACCTCCTCTTGAAGACCCCCAGGGTAGGGGAGAGCACCACCTCCCTTGGGAGCCCATTCCAGATTTTGGCCACTCTAACTGCAAATAAGTTCTTCCTAACATCCAGTCTAAATCTGCTCTCTGCTAGCTTATGGTCATTATTTCTTGTAACCCCCAGGGGCACCTTGGTGAGTACAGCCTCACCAATTCCCTTCTGTGCCCCCATGATGAATTTATAGGCAGCCACAAGGTTGCCTCTCAACCTTCTCTTGCAGAGGCTGGAGAGGTCTAGGTGCCCTAGTCTCTCCTTGTAGGGCTTGGCCTGCAAGCCCTTAACCATACCAGTGGCCCTTCTCTGGACCTTCTCCAGGTTATCTGCATCCCTCTTAGAGTGTGGTGCCCAAAAGTGGACGCAGTATTCCAACTGTGGTCTGACCAGCGCCCGATAGAGGGGAAGTATCACCTCCTTGGTTCTGTTTGTCATGCAGCTGCTGATGCATGATAAAGCGCAGTTAGCTTTGCTGATGACTTCGTCACACTGACAACTCATGTTCATCTTGGAGTCCACTAGGACTCTGAGATCCCTTTCCACTTCTGTGCTGCTAAGCAGGTCATTTCCTAGGCAGTACATGTGCTGGAGATTTTTCCTCCCCAGGTGCCGCACTTCGCATTTCTCCTTGTTAAATCACATTCTATTGTTTTCTACCCATTTGTCCAACCTGTCCAGGTCTGCCTGTAGTTGTTCCCTGCCCTCCGGCGTGTCCACTTCTCCCCAGAGTTTTGTATCATCCACAAACTTGGACAGAGTACACTTCTCTCCCTCATCCAAGTCGCTGATGAAGACATTGAAGAGTATCAGTCCAAGGACCGAGCCCTGCAGGACCCCACTGCCCATGTCCTTCCAGGTCAATACCGACCCGTCCACCACCACTTTCTGGGTACGACCCTCTAGCCAATTTGCCACCCACTGGACTGTGTAATCATCCAAGTCACAGCCTCTTAATTTGTTCACCAGTATGGGGTGTGATACCGTATCGAAGGCCTTCCTGAAGTCTAAGTAAACGATATCTATCCCTATTCCTGCGTCCAGGTGTTTTGTAACCTGGTCATAAAAAGAGACTAGATTAGTCAGGCATGATCTGCCTGCTATGAACCCGTGGCTGGTTTCCCCTCACCATAATTTTTCCTGCTGGGCCCTCATATATGAGCCTTAATAATCTTTTCAAAGACTTTACCAAGGATGGAGGTGAGACTGACTGGCCTGTAGTTGCTTGGATCCTATGTTAAACCATTCATAAATAACTGCATAGCCTTATGTGACTGTATCCTTCTTTCTGATGCATGTTCCCTTGATTAAGGAATATTTCTCAGAACAGGCATTCAATGCCTGTCTTGGGTTTTGTAAATGTCTCCATAGACCGTCTCCAGTGCAGACTATTGTGGATTCTGCCCTGTTGTTAAAACAGCTACCCAAAGACAGTGTCCTGTGATCAATGCCCCAAGGTTTTCTGTTCAGCCAATCAAGACCCAGGGCTGGCCCACAGTTTTTTGGGCCCCCTGCAAGTTATAGATTTGGGGCCCCCTGACGCAGAGAAGCTGTCGGTGGCGGGGGGGTAGTGGCGAGTGCCTGCAGAAGCTAGCAGTGGCAGCAGGGGGGGAGGGGAGAGGGGGTGGCGTTGGAGTGTTCATGGCCACAGGGGGGCCCTTGGCTGTAGTCACAGGTTTCGCAGGATAGGACAGGCTGGCCCTGTCAAGGCACAACCCATTTGATTGAAGTGTAACCTCCAGACTGATCAGAAATTTGCAAAAACAAGTTTCACACCTGGATGATCCAAAACAGGATCCAAGCAGTTAGCAATTGTAATGTGATGGTCCCTTCCTACCATGCTTTGTTTGGACTTTAATCAATCAATTATCAAGAAGGAATGCTTTAAAGCTATAAAGTTCAACAGTATAAGAATGAAATAGAGTTGTCAGCAACATGTACACTCCAGGGGAGACAGAAATCATTCTGCACCCAGCTTATCACTCCTAGGTGATGGATCCGTGCTCAGTGAAGGCTGCAAAGACAGAAACTGCTTCCTGCCTGCATTGATGAGACACACTTCTGATCCTAGGACTTTTGTGATAGATCATTTACTGAATATTGGGAAAGGAGTCTTTTTGTCATTTAGTTTTATACCTTGTACATACTGTATTGTTATTAAAGTCTTTTTGCCATTAATTGAATGAGGTATGTGTCAATCCTTGACTGCACTAGGTTTAAATCTAGCTTTTGACTGCAAAAGTGTCATGCTACTGTATAAAAGGCAAATGCTGTATCAATAGGAATATTAGGTAAAGACACACAAGGTGATACTCTTTACATGGCACTGGTTACATGGCACTGGTTACTCTTCTAGAGTATTGCTTACAGTTTTGGGATTCACATTTTAAAAAGGTTATGAAGAAGTTAAGAGATAAAGAGCTTGGAAGGTAAGCCACACAAGAAGCTGAAGTAAGCATGCTCAGCTTATGGAGAAGGTGCTGAAGAGGGAACATGATAACAGATTTCAGATATCTGAAGGGCTGCCATAAAGATGAAGGAAAATACCTTCTCTCTTCAGGTGTAGAGAGAAGGACGTGGATGTTGGAAACTGTAACAAAGTAGGTTTAGATAGACTATCGGGAAGAATTTCTTCATTGTGAAAAAACAGTGAGGCAGTGGAGTAGACTGCCTAGGGAACCTGTGGAATCTCCAGCATTGGAGAAATTATCCGAGAAGAGGTTGGATAAGCATCAGCAGGGATGCAGGAACAACATCAGCAGAGGAGCAGCTCTGCCTATACTATACTATGGGTATTTCTCATGCTTGTGGGCTTTGCTAGTTGCTGCCGGGGGTCAGGCCAGAATTATTTTTCCCCTCCTGTTGCTACGCATGTCAAGTTTGTTTGTTTTTTCACCTTAGTCAGAAACATTTGGTGTTGGCTGCAGACAAGGCTGGGGATTTTAACTGGGGTGTACTCATGCACCTGCTGGGACTAGAACCTGGAGGTTTCTGGTTAGAGAGTCTTGCCCTTCTGCTCAGAGTCAGGCCAATCACCACATTTTGTCTCTGGAAAGAATTTTAACCCATGGTCAGATTGGTATGGACTGTGGGGATTTTGCTGATGATTGTTAGTGAAAGTGAAAAGAAGGGTTTAAGTATCAACTGTAGAAAAACAGAATGCATGGTAATTAGAAAGAAGAAGATCATTCCTGTATGCAACATCGAAGTGGAAAAAGAACAGATAAGGCAGGAGGAAGCTGCTGATTAACAACAGAAAGAGACAGTTGGACTTTCACAGACACATTATGAGGAAAGAGGAATTTGAAAGTTTGGTCATAAATGGAAAGACTGAAGGAAGGAGATTGTAATTACAGTGCATCAGAGCAGGCTCAATTAATCCCATCTCCTGCAGTGTGGTAATTACTGCACTCCAGCCAGCCTCCGCATCTTGCAAAACAGTGTTCCCGTGCTTCAAAATGGCAGCAGGGGCACTTGAACTAAAGCTCATCGAATGAGATTTAGATAAAGCAGCCCTGCCACCATTGTGAAGTGCAGGGGCACTGATACATGAGAAGCTCTGGGCGCTTCAATTAGAGCAGGTCTCAGAGCCACTCTAATTAAAGCTCCTTCTCCCCACCCCCAGAGCACATGTAAAAATTCCCTCCATTGTGAGGTACTAAGAAAATGCACATTAGATTGTCTTGACATGCACTAACTAAAGAGCACGGGGCTCCTATACATGTGCAGAGAGGCTGCTCTGACATGCTGTAATTACTGAAGCTATATTTATCTGCCCCCCTCCTGCTGACAAGTTTAACAGAGCTAGAGTGTTAGGCCTTGCTGCACATCAATGAAACCCTCCCACCTGTAAAACAATGTTTGTTTATAGAAACAAAGTACTATAATTTATTTATTTATTCTCTTATCTTTCTCCTTCAAGAAAATTAATCTTACAATTTGAATATTAATATTATTAGCACATGACTGTCTAAGTGGCAGCCCATGGGCTGGGTTCATTTGCAGCTCTCCATGTTCTCACCCAACCTCCACCCCCCTTTTTGCTGTGGCTGCAGCAGTAGCTAGGGACTCTGGGCTTCAAGCTTCTGCTTTGTCACCCTTCCAAGCATGTGGGAGTTCATGGTGTGGTACATTAGGTTGGGAGGGGAGCTGCAGCTAAGTTGATAAGAGTAGCACCCTGCAGTTTACTCTATTTGTGGTGATGAGATCATAGATAGATTCTGTCCGCATGGTATGGGTAACTTTGCTGAATATTTCTTCAAAAAAAAGAATTAATGTGTGCTGTTATCTTCAGAGACAGATACCCACCCACACTGTTTTTCCATTGTTGTTGTCCATGTGGTTGTTGACTGCTTGCTGGTGGCAGAGAGGAGTATAAATGACTTTTCTAGGAGGTCTGAGAAGTCTAATGTTGCTGAACTTGGTCCTTACCATTTTAATTCAAAATTCCCTCACCCATGCTGGGTGTATACTTGACTCACCCTGCAGTACTGCTTAAGAAGCCCCATGTTGAATATTCAAAAACTACACAGTTCCATAAATGTATGTAGTCACTTCTCTGGTAATACACTGAGCACAGGATTAAATTTATTGACAGACTATAGGAGAGCATCAGTCACACCCTGTAAATGAAAGGGCAATACAATGGTAAGAATTTCATTCTTAAATGTATCAGTAATATATTCAAATCAAGGCTTAATTCATTGGCAACAGACCTGTAACTACCGTTCCCCACTATCATTACTCACCGATAGAGCGGTTATAAAAATATGCAGCATTATTAGGATAAAAATCACCCTGAATCTCAAATCCTCATTAAAATGCAATATAAAACCCAAGAAAAATCTTTAGAGTAACAGAAGAAAAGAAAATCTTAGATAAACAGCAATGTAAAATATCTCTGAAAAACTGAAAGCCAAATCCTGGGACCAGCATGCAGACCAAGAAGAAAAGACTGCATGCTGGGTATTGTGAGGGTTCTGGTTCTCCCACCTGCCCCAGGACCATATTAGAAATCCAGGATTTTAAGCACTATTTGGCTAGTGGTTCTCCTTACAAGGCCACCAGTGGGTCTAGTACAACAAGCATCCACAGGTTCAGATCTCATCCCTGCTTCCCCCCACCATTCTATGCACATGGGGCAGAACTTGAGGGATGTATATGCTTCCAAGTCCTGTTTCCACTAGAAACAGTGGTTCTGTGAGGCCAAGAAAAGGGCAAGATTTTGGCTCATAATTTTGTGCTGAGATGTGACTGTGGGTTAATGTCATCTTGTCCATTTCCTAGAACTCTGGCACCACCCAGCCTTCTCTAATATATCCCACATAATGTTGTATTTTTGTGAAAAACAGTTCAAATTTCCTCCCTTTCCTATTTATGGATGAGAATAGCAAACGCACTGAATAATTTGACAGCCTGTTATCCCACAACCCAAACAGCATAAAACTGTTATCCCGCAACCCAACAGCATAAAACCCATCCACATTTCTAGAAAGCAATGGCTCATCAGGTTGTAAACAAAGATTGATAGATCTCTACTTTTCCTGCTACTGCTGCCTTTTCCCAGGCACAACTAAGCCAACTTCTTGTTAGGACTGGAGATGCTGCAGGAAGTTAAGCAGCAATGCTGAATCACCAACAAAAGCATTCCAAAGTTCAGGCAAGCAGGAGATCTGGCATGGCTTATAAGGCAATAATTCCCTCCAATTTGATTCCTTTAATTCCATGGGAAGCTATTGATTAACAGTGCTAATCATGATTTCATTTGAATGACAGAGATTCAAGTCATTGCATGAACAGCTGATGCTTTCCGAATAAGCCGCTCAGTCAATGGTGAATTTGGTCTCAACGCATCACGTTCCATCAAGAGGCACCTGTAGGTAGGGAGGGCAGGAAAAGGAGGCCTTGAGTACAGTGTTCAAAATTACAGAGCAACCTATTTTTTGTTCCCTTGTTAAGTAGCCATGTGTCATGTATCTAAAAGGCTGGTAGATGGTGACCTATTTCAGTAACTTCACTGTCACTCACGAGCATTACCTGACAGCAGTGTTTTTTAAGGTCAGTACTGTATACTTGATCCACAAATACACAACACAGAGCATTCACTAACTGGATAGACTTAGGTTTTCCACACTTCTGCCTCACCAATTAATTCATTTTCACGGTCACGTGGCATTGGAAGTAGCACTGTGCTTGCACAGTGCAGGCTGCCCTTTGCCTAGGAGGTGAGTTCTAAACAAGCCTGTTCTCCTCTCACCAAGCCTCCACATTCCTAGCTTGTAATCTAGAGATGGAGGCAGAAGAAATACTCTAACCTGGTTATGATGCTTCTAGTTCCAGGACTAGTTCACACAGACCTAGCTTGAAGTGAGACTGCATGATGCTACCTTTTGCCATACAGATGTAGCCTGCTCCTCTTATGGACAAGAGGACCATCACGGGCAAGCCTGTCCAGTGAATATATCCAGATGGGAAAGAGCAAGTCAGGGAGATTCACAGGGTAGGGCTAACAAAGGCAGACAGACTCCTCTAGAAGGCCCTGAAG
>NW_005842569.1:940879-978994 GCF_000455745.1 Alligator sinensis | reverse complement strand
AAAGAGTGCGTCATCCTGTCAGCAGTGAAGGAAGCCAAAGGAGAAGTCTCTTCATGCTGTTTCCCATGGTGAACAGAGAAGTTAGCCTGTTCTGATATTTTGCCTAACACTTAATTTGAACAGTATATTTTTAAGTATATTTCCTCCCTAAGAAAATACAGTGGTGCACAATTGGAAGGAAAGTCCTTTATAGAGGGACTATAGACTGCCAATCACCTGAAACAGTTAACCAGCCCAGGCTTTGGTAGCTTAACTGCATGCAGTGGAACGAGAACATTTGTTCTGAGGTAGCTAACAACCTACTTACTTTGCAGCAGGTTACCAAATGAAGAGTGGGTTTCTCAGTGCTTTGCTGTGAATTTTACTTCTACAGGTATTTCTCCACTCAGCTGAATCTCATCAGCAATCCCACCCAGCTGATAGGAGAAGCAGCACTCTCTGACATAATGCCAAAGCAAACAGCTGGAGCACCTCAGCAGGCCCATGCAGCTTTTCTGCAGCTGTATATACCTCCAAGTTGGCTCAAAACCCCTCTTTTTTGCAGGAACTTAGGAGACCTGATCTTGCAAAGAACCCAGGTTCTACTGTATTTGGCCAGTGCTGCAGACTGTGCCCATTATATCAAATGTAACAACATTTAGGTTTGCTTTTACTTGCTTGAGCATAATTTCATTTGTCATTTATAACATTAAACACTGGTCATTTCAGCTTTCATAAACAGCATTCCTGTTGTTAAATATCACAGAAGCCAGAACAACAATGGCTGTGTTCAAACGAGCATGGACACGCAGTATGTGGTGCTGCAGACCCATCTGTGGTGCCACACAATGCACATACAGGCATTCCTTGCACTCCTACCTTGCAGCGTGTGAGGGCTTTTTGACCCCAGGAGATTCCAGGGTCAAAAAAACGCACTCCAAAAGAAAGCAGGGAGCACTGCCCAAAACTGGAGCTTGGCTGGCCAGAGCCATGTTCCAGTTGCCAGTCAGGTTTCCCAGCTGTAGAAGCACCATAGCTGCAGTACCCTGAGGCCCCCAGGTAAGGCTGCTGGGGCCAGCACAGTCACTGACCCCATCCTTCCCTACCCCACCCAAGGTAACCTGCCATGCACCACAGCATGCATAGCACAACTGTTCCCCAGGGACAAGTAGTAGTGGCACAAAGTGTGCTGTTGCTACTTATCCCCAGGGAAACAAACATTCATGCTCATCTGGACACGACCAATGACTGCAAGTGGCACTCACCTAGCCAGTTTCCGGTAAGTTTTAGATTTACAATTCATTGCCGCGTGGATCAACAACTGGTTGAAGATATCTTTCTGGAAAGAGAAAAAATGCACTATAATATTTGGTAACAAACGCTGTAGGTAGCACTTTCTTTTCTTGCTGATGGAACACATTAACCAGCTGAAATGTAGCACTTCCACTTGACAGAAAATTCAGAAATGGGCTACATTACACTCTAGGAATTGAAAATTAAAAAAGGAATCTTACACATAACATAACATAGCACCCAGAATCTATTGAAAGACAATTTAATAACAGTCCTTACCTGAGCATTGCTGCCACCTATCTGTGGGATCTGGTACCGAATTGGATAAAGCAGTTCTACTGCCTTGTCATAATTTTCATTGTCAAATTCTACAAAAGCTTGACAAAGGGGCAATCCCAGATTCGGAACCAGGCCATGCTCATAGTCTTCACCAGGATTCCTGTGAAACAAGAAGATATTTAACTTCCAACAAGCAGATCAGGCTTCAGCAGTTGTTCTTTTTTCAGTAGTGTTTCATGTTCTACTGGTAGGTAGTATTGCTTTACAGCAGCCCAGCGTAACTGAAGGATTAATCATGCACAATGCCAGACATACATAACCTCATGAACAATTTGCTTACAAACATCCATAGTTGTTCTTAACATTTTTAAAATTTCAGCCGTTTTAATTATATGAGCAAACCACATTTTGATTACGTTAATACCTTGCTGGACCCAAGAACTGGACAATATTCAGGGTCTTGTAACTTTTTCTTTTTCCTTTAAGAGGGGAAAATGATGATGGATCAGGTATTTATCTCATGAAGTACTGTTAACTTACATGTTCAAAATCCTATTTCCCCCCACCAAAGGAGGAATCAAACAACAGGATGTATCTTCATAGTTTCATAGTTTCAGGGTCGGAAGGGACCTAATAGATCTTCTAGCCCAACCCCCCGCCAGGGCGGGAGAACAACCCAAAAAAAAAAAACAAAAAAACACCCCTCCCCCTAAAAACAAAAACGGGACTCAAATGAGTCCAGCCAGGTAAGTATCCAGCCTCTTCTTAAAGATCCCCAGGGTAGGGGCCAGCACCACCTCCCTTGGAAGTTGGTTCCAGCTCCTAGCCGCCCTAACTGTGAAGTAGTTTTTTCGGATGTCCAATCTGTACCTCCTCTCCATCAACTTGTGCCCATTATTCCTTGTTATGCCAGCAGGGGCTAGGGGAAACAGCGTCTCCCCCAAACCCTTCTGGTTCCCCCTAGTGAGTTTATAGACGGTCACCAGGTCCCCCCTCAGCCTTCTCTTGTGGAGGCTGAATAGGTTCAAGTCCCGCAGTCTCTCACTGTAGGGTCTGCCCTGTTGTCCCCGGATCATGCGGGTGGCCCTCCTCTGGACCCTCTCCATGTTGTCCACATCCCTCCTGAAATGGGGCGCACAGAACTGGACACAATACTCCAGCTGCGGCCTGACCAGCGTCGCCTAGAGGGGGAGGATCACCTCCCTGGCTCTACTCGAGATGCTCTACTCTTGGCCAAAATCTCTTCTTCTAAGCAAATTCCATGCTTTTGGCTCAGTGTTACAGTACAAGTGCTGTTTTGCCTATTTATTTTGTGCTTGTTTTGTTGCTGTGGTGGTTCCGATTGCATTTTGTGCAGCTCCAAAAAATATCCAGCAAAATATCCAGTTTTATTCAATATCTTTATCAATGACCTGGAAGACGGGATGGAGTGGACCCTCAGCAAGTTTGCTGATGACATCAAGCTAGGCAGAATAGTAGATATGCTGGAGGGTAGGGCTAAGATTCAGAGTAACCTAGACAAAATGAAGGATTGGGCCAAAAGAAACTTCATACCGTTCAATAAGGACAAGTGCAAAGTCCTGCACTTAGGATGGAACAATCCCATGTATCGGTAAAGGCTGGGGACCAAGTGACTAAGCAGCAGCTTAGGACCTGGGGGTTACACTGGATGATAAGCTGAATATGAGCCAACAGTGTGCCCTTGTTGCTGAGAAAGCTAACAACATACTGAGCTGCATTGGTAGGAGCATTGCCAGCAGATCAAGGGAAGTAATTCTTCCCTTCTATTCGGCACTGGTGAAGCCACATCTGGAGGACTGTTGTCCAGTTTTGTCCACATCCACTACAAAAAGGATGTGGACAAATTGGAGAGTCCAGCAGCAGGCAACAAAAATGGTTAGGGTGCTGGGGCACATGACTTATGAGGAGAGGCTGAGGGAATTGGGCTTATTTAGTCTGGAGAAGAGAAGACTGAGGGGATTTAATAGCAGACTTTAACTTCCTGAAGGGTGGTTACGAAGAGGATGGAGTTGGACTGCTTTCAGAGGTGGCAGATGACAGAACAAGGGACAATAGTCGCAAGTTGCAGCAAGGGGAGTTTAGGTTAAATATGAGGAAAAACTTTGACGGTAGTAAAGCACTGGCACAGGTTACCCAGAGAGGTGGTAGAACCCCATCCTTGGAGGTTTTTAAGACCCAGATAGACAAAGCCCTGGCTAGGATGATCTAGTTGGGGACAATCCTGCTTTGAGCAGGGAGGTGGACTAGATGACTTCCTGAAGTCCCTTCCAACCCTAATTTTCTATTATTCTAAACCTCTCTGTCCACACAGCTCAGCGTTGCATATGACCCATGTTTAGGGCAGTAGATACTTATACTTTTAGTCTTGCACTTATTAGTTCAACAAACTTGGCTTCATCCAATCGCACCTCAGTGTTACATGATACATTTGCATTTGAGATTATTAGTCATTTGTGGGCAGATTTATCCAATCAAGACAAGGGAAAGGCAAGAAAAAGATGGAAAAACTGGAATTCATTTGGACTGGAGAAGAGATGACTGAGTGAAGCTCCGCTAAAGATCTTCCAATGCAGAAAAGGTTGTTATAAGAGGATGGCAGTAGACTATTCTGTGTCCACAGGGGACAGGACAAGAAGGAATATTATTAATTAATTTTAATGTTACAATTTAGGTGGTGGCACTGAAGCCATGAAAATAGTTTCGACAAGAATAGTCCATTCTCTGAATAGAGCATTTATCGAGTACAGCAAGTTACAATTTAAGCACAAGACAAAAAAACATCAGAAATGTCCAATTTTTGCCCAAATGAAGAAACAACAGAAACTTTGCCTAAGTCAAGAAATGTAAGTCTTGAATAGTCCTGAGGACAGAGTGTCTCCCTGCAGCTGGCTAGGTAAGAGTCTCTGGGATATGCAGTTCTCTTCAGCAAATGGGCCAAGGGCGCACAGTTTTCATTTTTGCTTGTTCTTTTAAGGGTGGTCTACATCTGCTTCTCCCTCATGGTTGCTTTGACAAGGGCACATTTGGTTTTGCCCCCTCTCAAGATGTTTATCTGCTGGTTTGCTGCCTTTCTATAAGGTTTTCCTGTTTTCCCTGGCTCTTGTCGGATTTAAATTGCAAAAAGGTACTTTCTCACTATGAGAGTGGTTAAGTAGTGGAATAGATTATCTCAAGATGTTTCTGAATTGCCATCACTGGAAGTCCTTACCATATTTTTCCTCACATAAGAGAAACCCCCAAATAAAACACGCCTTGTTTTTTGGAAGGCAGAAGGTAAAAAAAGATTTCCCCAGAATCATGGTAAACTGCGTGACAAAGTATGTCTTCCTGGGAACACAGAGCGTCTAGGAAGTATGACTTCCCAGCAGACAGTCTGGAGGCAGCAAGAACTTTTGGTGCCAACTATCTCATTCAGACCATCTCCTCTGCTGCCACACTTCCTGAACACTATGTTTCCAGGACTGATGTCATACATAGTTAGGCCCCAGGACCTGGCAAGAGCAGTAGCAAAACTGTTAATTTTTTATTGTAAGTAGTTCTTTATAGAAGTTCTTGTAAATAAAGTGATTTTTCCACATCACAAGCCCCAACAAGATACTGCCAGCAGCTCGCTTGCTGCTTCAGGCACAAGCTACAGTGCTTGGGCAATAACTATAGCTGTGAGAGGTTTAATGTGGGACTCTGCCCCTTCAGCTTGCTGAAACAAAAGTGGCAGCCATCTTGGCAACTGCATGGCATGCACAGTGTCTCCAGGTGTGATTCTTTTCAGCAAAGAAAGCAACCACCCTGCTTAAAACACACACCCCAATTGAGGGGGGAGAGCATAGATTGGGGAGAAAGGCAAGTATGTATGTAAGAAAATATGGCAAGAAAACATTAGCCCAAGGGTGCTTAATCTGTGGCACAGATGTCACAAGTGGCACAAACACCTCTGCATGTGGCATGCAGCGAAATGGAGATGGGACAGGCCTTTTTACTGGCAGATATGGTGTGGAGTAGAAAGAAGAGCATCAGATTAGACAGGGACAAGAGGGCAGGAAGCAGAAAGCAAAGCAACAGGGCTGTTGCTACCTGGAGCAGGGGACTGGCCTAGATGACTTGAGGTCCTGTTTTTTATGATACTATGAAGGAATGTTGCTATCAAATAAATATCCAGCTATGATAGGGGTCCATCCCTGGGACCGTCTAATGTAGGCCAGACCCTCTGTCTCTGGGCTACCTACCCACCTTTCTCGCCTGCCATGCCTTGATGGAACAATAATTATGATGTTACTCAGGTGGAAGGCTGCTCATTTACTACCCCGACGCTAAGGGTCACTATCCACTGCTTCAAACCTCCCCAACACGGTGGCCCACGCCTTGTAGATGTTATATAAATGTTGACTTGCACCCTAGGGTGCTGGGTGTGCTCACTCCCTGTTGCCACGCTCCCTGGTGATGCGCCTTCTGGTGCTGGGGTCTGCCCACCCCCTGTCACTGTGCCTCCTGGCACTGGGGCCTGCCCTATCTCTGCGCCTCCTGGCACTGTGCCCTGGTCTGATCATCCCCTGTTGTTGCACCCCCTGGCACTGGGGTCTGATCACTACCCTGGCGCTGTGCCCCCTGGTGCTGGGGCTTTGTACAGTAGTGTGCCCCAATGAGGCCTCCTCCTCCCCCAGTAGCCTCAAACTGCTCCACCAGATAAAACAACAACATAAATATGAGTCCCTGAGCTATAACATAATACAAGTCCTACAAGCCACACTCTGGCTCCTTAAAAATGCTAAACTACTTCTTGAGTATTGAGTACCTCCCAGCTCTGGGTACCTTGTAGACTCCTGGAGCCTCATTCGCCACCGCAGCAGTCTGGCCAGCAGCCACAGCATTCCTGGGTAGTTCTGCCGTGCAGGAGGTCTCTTCCCCTGGCCACTTGCCAGAGACCTCCTCCTGCCAGCCTTGGCCCTGGGGTTTATATGTGCCCAGAGGCCTATCCCCTTCTTGTCAGCTGACCAGCCTGGGAGGTTGAGCTATTAACCCCTAGCCTCCTGGTGCTTGGTGTTGCTATAGACTTGGGTCTTAAAGGGGCAGCCCCGCCTCCTAGTAACAGGGCTAGAGTTCCCTGTTATACCAACCATAATAGATTAGAAATCCACTTTGTTGTAATTTCTCATTATAACACAAGAAAACAAAACTGAGCTCTTTCTAACACAATATGGATGCAGTGCACAGCTGTTGTAACCTGCAGTTTCTTAATTCTATACTTGTTAGTTTAACGTGATTAGAAATCTAGACAGCATAACACTATGGAAATAGAGTGCTAAAAGTGTACTACCAACTTGCATCAAATACCTGAGTTACCACTTCAAAAACACCACTGAAAGTTTGTGTAAAATGGATATGGATAAAAATATAATATGCATTATATAGCTATAAGCATACAAGCATGCACAAATAAACCTAAATTTTGAAATACATTCTGCAGCTGTTTTGGGAGAGAATCTTTGGAAAAAATAGAGTATAATGAGTGTGTGTGTATACTTCCCAATGATATCTTTGAATTACTTATGTTAAGCATCAAAACTCATAAGGCAGTAACAGTACAGTTTGTTACATGGCAGTAAAATCACCACATTGCTCTAAACATCTTCAAAGTGCTCAGCATGGGCCTAAAGTTGTTCTGCCATGGGAGGCAATGCTATAAGTCATCTTGTTTTCTCTAGAGTCAGAGGTAAGGCAATGCAGGGCACTTTTGAAAATATCGTCTTCAGAGTTTTTTGATGAATCAGTTCCAAACAAAGCCCAGAGGAGAGTTAAAGGTATAGACTTAATTTTAAAACAGTAAATAGTATTAGGGATATCTGGTGCTAAATGCAAAGCTTTCTGCATTTAAACACATTTCACAACCCTCGTGTTTCCCAAAACAATCACAGATAAAAGAGACTGTATTTAATTATGTCCAATTCATCTTGGAAGGGCTGATTTATCTAAGAACTACATTAAAGGGGAATCAGAGCTTCAGTCCATGAAAATAGGTGTTAAAACAGATAATGCCCCCCCCCCCCCCCAAATTTCAGTCACAAAGACCAAAGGCTAAAAAAAAACCGTTATGAAAATATTGCACTGGCTACTGGTCAACTGGGATTTTATGGCTACTGTTTAAAAATAATATATGACCTATTCTATACATTTTTTAATTAGCTTTTATTCTTGATGTGTGATCCTTTACTATCTTTTGGCATGGTAAATGCTGGGTTTAATTTGATATATCTAGTTTTCCAAATGTGTCTATTCATATCCTGACCTGTTATCTAAAGTGAATTAAAGTAAAAGTTTTACTTTTCTACTGGAAAAATGCCCAGCAACTATAATAATGCCAACAGCACATATACATTACCAATTGAGATTTTTGGGGTCGATACCAATAGCTGATTTTTAAGGAGGCATATGGGCGGATACTGATCCAATTTTCGATACAGCTGTGTTCAGCTGGTAAGTCTCTTATGGTGGAAGGGGGTGGGGGTGAAGGGGTGTGGGGGTGCAGATCAAGGCCCCCCCATGGTGAGGGAGGGAGTGGGGCTGGGAGAGGGGCAAGTGCTGCCCTGCTGGGGCCGGGCAGGCTCATCTGGGGGGTGCAGGGAGGTGCCTTGTGCCGCTTGTCTGGGAGCTGCTTATCCGGAGGCTCATCCAGTGCTCACCTGACAGCACCTGCTGCTGTTCTCACCGCTCATCCAGGAAGGCATGGGGGGGGCCCTGCTCCTGGATCTGTGTGGGGGGCAGGCGGGGCCATAGCTGCACTGGACTGTGCTTGGGGTGGGCAGCAGTGGCGCTGGAAACAGGGCTATGTGAGGGGACTACAGTGTATTTGTGGAAGGCTGCAGCCCCCCGTCCCCCCCATAGCCCTGCTCCCAGCACCACTGCTGCCCGGTGCAGCCCCAGCCTCCACCTGTCCCAGTCTGGGGGTACATGCTCTCCCACACCCTCCTGGACGAGCAGCGGAAGCTGCCAGACAAGCAAGTGAACACCGGACGAGTGGTTCCCGGACAAACGATGCACGGTGGTGGGAGCCGCCCACCACCGCACTGCCTTGGATGATCCATGGCTCCGTCCTGCGCCCATGCTGCCTCAGCTGGGCAGCACTTGCACAAGCCCCTGTCCTAGCCCCACTCCCTCCCTCACCAACGGGGGGCCTTAATCTGTGCCCCCATGCCCCTTCCCTCCCCCCTCCCCTTCTGCCAGAACAGACTTATCAGCTGGACACTGCTAGTCAAGCTGCTGGGCTGTGCTCCTCACTGCCTATGTGCTGCGCTGAGGCTGTGCACGCATGGCCATTTATCGGCCATATCAGGCCAATTTCCAATACAGACAATTTTCTTTATCTTAGTGCCGATCCGATATTGGATAGATGTATTGGTGCCCCTTTAATATAAATAGGTGCAGATAGCAGACAAGCCAGAACATTAGGGTGAAGGAGTAGTGCATTAAGTATTCTCTACACCAAGGCTGAAGTCCTACAGCACAAAATGCAAGCATTGAAGAGAACCCTCCCCACCACCCTCCAAAACCATCTGTTAGCACTGGGCAAACTACGTTATATTATTTGTCACTTCTGTGGTTTCCAGACCTATCAAAGATTCAGTGGGTCATTTTCACAAGCAGTGGGAGTTTTGCTGCGTCTCTGTATCCAAAACTGTATCAGCCACACTTTGGTAACACTTCTATTGATAAACAGCCTAATAAAAATTGTTAATAAGTATTAGTTATAAGGAGTTTATGACAATTTTTAAGATTGCTATAGGTTCCAAAAAATAACTCAATTGTCTGATAAGCATCTCGTTTTCTACAGATGTGCTTATAATACCTTAAATGGATATTACCTGTGTCTGTAACATGCTTTTATTATCCAATAATAATATATCAACCCTTCATACTGAATATATAAATGGAGGAACGACATTAGGAATATTTTTAAAAATAAGTAAACAAGATTATGACAAGAATGTTTCCATTTTGCTGAATTCTGAAAATATTCAGACGAGTAACAGAGATCCAAATTATAGATCCTATTTGCATAATTTGTTCAATTTGGACTAACATCAAAATAATTCATGTAATAACTAATAAGATACTCTGCTCAAGGAATGGTCTTTAAGAAACAGACCTTCAGAGCAGAAAGGACTTTCATAAGTAATAGGCTACATTGTGTAAACTTTCCTTACTGTTGTACAGTAGGCCTGTGAGAATAGGGCAGTATTCGATTTGGATTCAGCTGATTCGGAGGACAGTGATTCCGTTTGAAGATTTGGGTCACTGTCCCAAATCCATTCGGCCAAATTGGCATAGAAAGATTTGGTGCCAATTTGGAGAGATTCAGTGATTCAGCCATAGACTATAATGAGCAATCATTTAAATACCTATAACTTTGCCATTTTTGGCAGATTTACGTGAAAACAGCAGGATTGGTAGCCCCTTCTGAGGACATGAAGCCTGCCAAGTTTCAAAGAGATAGGTGCAGGGTTTTTTGGGAAACTGCACCTCAAACTGCTGAAAGAAAACTCGTGTTGTGTGACTGTGTGTGTGTGTTAAGGTGCAGCGGGATGAAACCAGCAGGGATGGTAGCCTTTTCACAGACAAGCCTATGAACTTCACTTCATCAACCTCCTAGATACAGAAACTCATGGACTTAATATAGACATTGGATTTATGATACACTATAACCTGCCTGACATCTGACTCCCTAGTTACCTCTCCACTTTTACCTGCTACATCCCCCTTCTCCATCTCTCTGCTCCCAATGTGTCCCTCACCCCCTGACACCTCGATTTACATTTTCACTGACTGGCTTTCTTGCATGCATTGCATCCCAGCCTCTAAATTCTTCACTATTCATTCCATTCAGAAAGAGCAGGGGGTCTTCCCAGTGCAGGTGAGATCTCAGCCCACCCACCTGTTTCTGGACCAACCACCTGCCCGCCCCTCTTTCACCTGCTATGCCTTGAACAAAAACTAATTCAAATGTTCTCCAGGCAAGAGGCTGCCTACTTAGGCCCCTGATGTCTAGGGGTGACATGCATCCATTCTGCAACTCCATACCTCCCTACACTGCAGCCCATGCCTCATAGATGACATCCCAGGCAGCTAAGCTCACCTGGAGCCTCACAACTTCACTGCGACCAGTAAGCCTCAGGCCTCTCAAAGATCTTACAAGTCTGGGCTTTCCCTTGCTAGGACTGTGCATGCATGTGGTGGCTGGAGGTTATAAGGCGCCTCCTACCCCCCTTTCATCAGCGAGGTTTGCAGCCCTGGCATTTCGTGGCGGCTACTGTGCCACCAGCAGTCCCACCAGGCCTCCTCACCCTGGCTGGGTGCAGTTTTAGGTCATGCACAGGACCTGGGGCCTCCTCCTTCCCTATAGCCCCAGCTCATACCTCCAAGTTTGTTCTGGCATGGGAGCTCAGTAGGGAGATGTTCTTCCCCTGTTGGCTGGTGATACAGTAAGTGCTGCCTCCAGCTCTGAGAGCAGGGCATTAAATGGTTTAAAACTTTTTTTTAAAGGAAATAGGTGTGGACGGAGTGAGGAGGGTGGCACTCACTCCATCTGCACATGGAGCTTGGGGAACTCCAGCAGCAAGAGGTCCACCTTGAGGAACACCAGCTGCTCCACCAAATTAGGATCCAAGGAGATACGGTGGGGTGTCACAACATCCCCAACAATGCCTTGCTTTGAACACTGGTTGGTGGACAGGATAGGTGATGCTGGGCAACTGTGGCTAGATCCTGCCACATCTGGCTGCGGGTTGCTCAACAGGCCAAGGGGTCACAGTCCAGTGGCTCCACGTCCTCGGTGAGATAGGTAGCCACCAAAGCCTCTGCGCTACCTGCCCAAATTGGGATCTGGTACCTCTGGACCCCACCATCGAAGCCATGACCTTGGCCCACATTGGCAGTGGCTGCCGTGGAGGAGATTGGCTTATAGTTGGAGTGCTGGCACAGGAAAATGGGTCCCCCTCTTCCACATCCCCCCCTTCTGCCTCCCTGACTCTGTTCACTAGCACCTCTGTCCAGTGATTGAGGGTTTTGCTGGCACACACTCTCCCCTTCACCCTTGGGTCGCACATGGCTCCAGCATGTGGACCATACTGGACTGCAACAGATCCAGCCATTTTTTGATGCCCTCCTTCAGCCGCTCCACCGGTGCCTGCACCTCTGGTGAAAGTGGCTTGCCCCAGCCAGGAACACTGATCCCCTGGAACGTCTCCATTTGATTCTCAAGTTCCCTCACTACAGGGATCACCTGGCTAAGGAGGGCATTGCCAGCGCTGAGGATCTTGGTGGCCTTGATGAATGGCTTGAGGACCACCAAGATCTGGCAGATGGTATCCTGCTCAGTTTTGTTAAGGGGGCCGCTGATCCCAATCTCCCCAACCAAGGCCATCTCATGGATGCCTTCTGTTGCTTGATGAGCCTTTCCAGCATCAGGTATGTGGAGTTCCACCAAGTCTCCACATCCTGCATGATTTTGTGCTGAGGGATGCTCAGCTCTGCCTTTTTGTCCCACAGCATCTTGCCCCCCTTGATGCTCTGGTGGAAGTATCCTGACACCTTCCTGCATCTTGAAATGAGCTGGCTGGTCTTGACGGCGGTGTCACCAGCAGCTCTGTCCCCCTCCAAGGCATCCCTGACTAAGAGGTGGAACTTGCGTGCCACACAACGGATGCCAGCAAAGTTGGTATCATGGACTGCCTTGACCATATTGGCCCCAGTGTCGGTGACTATGAACCCGCAATTATTTTCGCCCTGCCCAACGAGCAACCCCTGCACCATATAGTTCATGGCCATCATGATCTCCCTTGCCATGTGGGACTCACCTCTGCTTGAAGGAGAGCCCACTGACTCAGTGGAGAGCCCACTGGTGCATCAGTAACTTGTGAGGGAGAGGTAGGCATGATCTCCACCCTGGATGCTCCAGATGTCGGAGGTGAAGTGCAAGGTTACCTGCAGACCCGCCTTGCACAGCTCCTCCCTCGAATACTCCCTGGAGGAGTTCTTGCCTCATACAGGGAGGGCACCACCATCCTGATAAAGGTGGTACGTGCGGGCACTCCATACGATGGGGCCATGAGTGCCATGAGCCGCCTGAACCCTGGCCACTCAACTAAACAGAAGGGTTGGCTATCCAGAGCAAGCATCTCCCCAATGCTCTGGGTGACCTTGTTTGCCCTTGCAACACACCCCCACTTTGTCTGCGGCTTTCCCCCACCGCTCCAGGGTGACCTGCCTGAGCTTTGTGGGGACACAGGCTTTGGAGTGAGAGGGGGATTTCCCTTTGGGCACGCTCCCACTGGTGCCAGGCTGAGGAGGAGCAGTGGCAAGAGGGTGGGGAAAGAGGTGCTGCTTCCTGCAATATAGCAGCATCGCTGCGGTGGTGAAGTGTTTCACCTCCTTGCCCTGGCTGATCTGCCTTTGGCAGTGCTGGGAGGTAGCATACCTGGGATCATCTGTCAACGCAAAATGATCCCACACTGCACTCCCACCCCCCTCACTTCTGGGTTGAGGGTGGGGATCTTGCCTTAATCCCCTCCTCAGCAGGCAGAGGCACAACAACAGGGGAAACTAAGCCATCTGCCCCCACAACTTCCCCCAAAGTGCCTTCCAGAAGAGAACTCCCTGTAGAGGAACTTTGAGGGTTGTGGAGCACAAACTCAGATCCCCTCTCCTTCCCCAGAATTTCCCTGGCTATGGCATTGAGCTCCCCTGGTTCCAGATCCAGCTCCTCCTCTGGCACTGGGAGGCTCATGCTGGGAGGGAGCTGAAGTTGGGGTGGAGGAGACTGTCATGCTGGTGCTGGTGGCTATTTCTGGTGTTAGTGGAGGTGGTGCAGGTGCAGGAACAGGTACTGCTCCCACCTCCTTGTTCCCACTAGCAGCAGAAGCCTCATTCATGGCTGCTGGGAAAGAGGGTGCGTCTAAGTTTGGGCAGGGGGGAACTTGCAGCTCTCCCCCACTAGCCCCTCTTGCTTCCCTGCCAGAAGGCCTAGCACCTGCCTTTCCAGCATGCTTCATAATGTTTGATGTGCTGGAAAAATGTTTGCTGGTGTGTAATCCATCTTGTATGCATTTAGTGTGTGTGTGTGTGTGTGTGTGTGTGTGTGTGTGTGTGTGTGTGTGTGTGTGTGTGTGTGTGTGTGTGTGCGTGTAATACATCTGCTTCTATCTGCTTACTATATCTTCTTCTATCTGCTTACGAGATAGAGACACTAGCAAAGGAGTGAAGAGGCTGACTAGGAAGCCAGCCGCTGCAGCCACTACCTTTCACATGCTGTTGCTTCCAGACAAACAGCTCACAAAAGGGATGGAAAGGCTTCACACAGAGCCTTATATGCTGTTTCTACATCCCTCCCCTTGAGCTCTGTGATTGGAAGGGAACTCAGAGAAAGATCAGTCATTGGCCAGCTACAGATGTCAATATTAGAGCAGTCTTCCCCCTCCCTTCTCCCCGCCAATCTCTACTCAGTTTGTTTCCCCACAAGTCCGCCTTTTCTGAATTGCCAAATCTTTTCCCGAATCTTTTCCAAATTGATTCGCATGCTTCAAAATCGATTCAGAGTTTTTTCTGGGTCTCCTGATTCAATTCGGATTCAATGATTCGGCCACCAAATCTTCCCCAAATTGAATTGGTAACTGAAGCATCGCACACCCCTACTGTATAGGACATATCTGCGTTCAGTTACGAACAGTCATATCCCAAATATAGACCCATGGTAAGGAACCTAACTAACCAACAAACTAATGGTTCAGTTACTTGCCATGAACACCTGAATTATATGATTACATTGCTACCTGCCAGTATTAAAGACTTACCCCAGACATGAACACAGTCATCATTTAAAAAAAACAACCAAAAGCAAAATAAAAACAGGATGGCCTTCCTAACTGGATAGCATCAGAAACATCAACCTGCTAAATCAGTCTGGTTATGACATTGGGGAAAATTACCTTCAAAACAACAACTTTTTACTTGGCAAATTCCTGAAGATTCACCTCAACTTGTGATGGGAGAACAGTTATATTCAGAACAACATTTTAAATCAGTTGCTTACTTGGCAAGTTCCTGGAGAGTTGTTAAGAGCTCACTGGTGGATTTGTGGTCTTTAGCTCCTAGCGTAGACATCAAAATGTGGACATCACTGAAAAGTAGAACGTGATCTTTGGTGTGCTTCTTTGTCAGCTGCAGAACTTCATTCCACCTATTTCCCAGCTTTATCCCTAGGAATCATATACATGACTTAAAACAATTCCACATACATCACATGGTACATGCTTTATAATTAACTGCATAAACCTTGATTACAGATTTTTTTTAAAATCAAAACAATTCTACATCCAGCAGAATTCTCAGTGTGACACTCTAACTTTAGTAAACAATTAATTGATTATCTATAAATTATCACCAATATCCTAGACAAGATTAGCAGGGATTAGCAGGGATTCTGGCCTATCAGCAGATAGATCACCTTCTCCTTAACCCATATAACAGGATAGGCTCTTATCATTGTTCTCAATTCATCTGTGGCATTTGATTACCAATTCAAAATACATATGCAGATGAGTTCATCATGACCTGATGTAGCAGAGTTCCATGAAAATTAAACAAACTGGGACGTGAATAAGTTATTTTTCCAGAGCTCTAGCTTAGATTGTCTCATGAAACTCTCTGAATGACTGATACAGTACATTCATAGACCTCTTATTTCAATCAGTCTGAAAATTAATAATTAAATATTGGACTTGATTGGATCTTCCCAGCAAGAGAAGCCAGATGGCATTTAATAGCACTTCGTTTGCACTACTACCATTTCCTGTATGGACCCCTCCCCCCCGCCACCTCTCCACAGGTTGCAGAGGGCATGACCCCCTGCCTCTTAGAAACTGGACAGTTTTGCTTTATGCAGTTGATTTTTCAACTTCTTGTTGTCCAGGCACAAAGAAAGTGAAATTAGTTGATAAAGAAAAACATGGATTTATATTTGACTAGCTGAATGGAATACTATACTGGCCAAATTACAAAAATAAGCTCAGGGGAGAAATAAAGGTAATGAACATGAATATAAACTTAACATTCACCTCCCAAGGAAAGCATCAATTTAAAGAGTTGGCCCCTGTAACAGCAATCATTCAGCTTTGCTCTGAATATTGTCTCTAACACTGCTCCTCCAGCATGCTGGAAAAGTGGTGCTTTGCTCTTCACCCTTTAAAGAAGAATGATACAGAAATAGCATTTCTTTACCTTCTAGCTGAAGCCGGTACAGCATAGAGCAGTTATCAACCACATCTAGCAGAGTTCCACTTGTCCTACACCTGGGACCAATCTGCAATCAGAAGGCATTTTTAAGTTGCCTGACCCACGTAGAAGTGGAAAGTTAACTTGAGAGTCAAAATGTATCTTGACAATGCAAAAAGTCTACTCTTCCAGATACAGTTATCTTGCAAGAACACAAATTTCACCTTTTCACAAATACTTCAGTCTACAAAGGATACAATTCTTTGATATTTTTGGAACTACAAACAAGATACATTGCAACAGTATTAGGCAGGACAAGGTATCATAGTATCATTTAAAAACAATGCAGGCACAGAAATGTCTTATGCAGACTCCTAATTCATTGCCTGTGTATCATTCCAAAAGGTTTTCCTGAAATCCAGTCAAAGACCTTTAATATATCACCTAGAAATGAGGGGAAAAACATGACTAAAATGTTTTGTCATCTAACCTTTGAGCTCAGACTTCACTCAAGACACCTTGGATTTACCAAGAATGCATTTTATATCACATTAGATATTTACGTATTTTTTTCCAGTCTCTCTATGGTCTGTACAGAGCAGTCAGTGCAGTCTGGCTAAAGCTAGAGGCACTGAAAAATAGTACGGTGAAAATATTTTTTTAAAATTCAGGCATAACATTTAAAATAGTTTCTAAAATATGGAGTAAACAAAATACAAACACGATGGCATAAGAAACTTTTGGGCATTTTAGGATGACCTCTAACGCACATGTATTTTTACCAGTTGAGTAACAGTTGCCTTAAACTGACACTTAAACATTTATAAATAGAACAGAAATCTGTATCACACCATAATTTCCTTTATGTTAAATACAGAAAGAAATATGTAAACACCAGGCAACGTATAATGCATTTTCACTAAAGAAATCATTCCTACTCACATGATCATCATAAATCGTCAAAGCAGCTTCGTAGTCGCCCTGTAAAAGCAAAGGACCATGGGATGACGGTCTTTAGAATGCAGTGTCCCAAAGTAACTGGTAGAGTGTGGTAAAAACAGATTTTTAGAAAACGTTTTTTTATCATATCAGTATGCACCTGTAGTATCTGTATAAATTAAATCTCTTATTCCGGAGACCAGATCATGTGGGTTTGTAGCTCACCCACGTCAAAAATTTCAATTACAGTCTATAAGAGACGAAAGCAGATAGAAACAATGGTCTGAAAGCTTTTGAAGCTGGAACAGGCAATGATAAATAAACCATAAAGTGAAGCTGATGATTATCACAAAAAGTTATAAAAAAATTAAAAAAATCATATTAATCTTCTGCATAAAAGCACAGGTTCAACTAGTATAGATATATTCTAATAAATCTTATCATTCATATTTATATGTATATTCAACTCCCCTCGATTACATACAGAGCAGAAGAGTAGGTCCTAGTCTTATCAATACGCATCCCAAGTCATCCTCTATAAACAGTCTTTTTACATAAAAATAAGTCAGCTTTCCACAGCTTTTAATCCAAAGCTCCAGCTTGAAAGAGCTTTAAAGACTTAAAGGAAATTTCAGTTGGAACTGCACCAGGATTTACCAGGCAAATTATCCCTGAAGTCTTTGGGTCTAATTCAGCGGCGATATCAAAGCTGATGTATGTTACACTTCTGGTAAAATCATGCAAGGAAGTGTATTTTGTCCTAGCATGGTTTTCAGTAGATGTGTAAAACAAGCACAATGTATAAAGCCTGACAAGATGTGCACAGGGCAGGTGGGAGGGGTGTCTGCGAGAAGAAAATCGAGGAAGCAGCAAGGAAGTAGAAAAAGGACCTCCTTTAAAGTTACAGTCTCCAGGTTCAGGCATTTTGAGAGTTGCACACATTTTGTATTAACCTCATGCCAACCTGGGGCAAAGTACACTCTTTGCTAACAACCTGTGTTTTTTGATTAACTTACATTGTTTTACATACATGTCAACTGTTATCTTGCTGCTGAGTTTTGCCCTACACAAAAGCCTTAACTGCATTATTTAAACCAAACAAAATGTTTTTCTGCCCAATAGGTTGTGTATAAATATTTTAATTAAGGGTTTCAAAACATCTTAAATAGTTCTAAGAACATGCAGCATTTCAGATCATGTGATATCAATTTTCTTTTTCACAGTAGCCATTTGAGTCTCCTGGGTAATTCATGCAAAGTGTCTTCAAAACCCCTTGTGCCAGCACTATTTGTATTGAAGTTAATGGGAATTTTGCCTTTTTCAGGACTACAGAACTGGGTTTCATCACTATATCAAAACATTTGTGCAGAATGTGCAATTACCATGAGTACTTAATGGCTTGACACTAACTTCTCTACATTTTAACTCATTTAAAAATGTTATACTTTGAAAAATGAAATAATTTGAAAATATCTGAATAAAAGTAGCAGCAACACAAATGCTATTACACTATTTTTGGAAACACTGCAACATATTTAAAAGGGAGCAAGGCAGATCGATCAAACTTATTTGTCGGATTGTCCACCTGTAATGTACAGCACAGATATAAAATCATCTCCATACCTTTTCAATGAAATACAGAGCCCAGTGCCAATAATTATGACCAGCAACCATAGCATCCTGAGAAGAGAGAGAGAAAGAAAGAATTCAGCCAATGTATAAACTCAGTTTAAAATCGATTCAGTTGGTTTTAGAGGTCAGTCTTCTTCTGCAGTAAATGTGAATTTTTAAGTCATGAGCAGATAAAAAAGCCAACAACCTAGAACTGCAATTCCCCTCTGAATACTGACTGTGGCACTTTTTTTACTGAATGGATTTCCTCTTTGAGGCTATTCAGGGCAATAAAGATCTGAAATCTTAAAAATAAAGTTTTATAGAGTTTTGGTAGTGATGGAACTATGGTCTAGAAAATGTGAGAAGCAAGGGTTTTTGTGGTTATCTTTTATTGAACCAACTGCCTGGCTGGAATAGACTTAGCCAAGCTACTGAATGTAGCAGTACTTCAAGTTTGGAGGCCCTCTTCTCTCAGTTTTACAGTCATTTTTCAGAATGGAAATGCATTTTGACTCATGCTCACAATGAGTATCATTTGATAGCACAATTAAAAAAACCTCTCCATTGTCTTTCTTTCCAGCCAAAGGCTGACAGCATAAAGAGTTCAAATATGCCCTTCCATTACTTTGGCAGATATCCTCTGGATTCAATGATGTGGCAACAAACAGACGCCTGACTGGACAATACCCTGGTGACAGAGGAAAGAAGGGACATATCTGACAAAGAATCTTAAACCCTCCATTCTTGTTTATGCAGTTTCAGGAAGAGGTTAGACAAGAACTTGGAGGGCATGCTTTGGGTATGGATGACCCTGCCTCAGTGAGAAGGCTAGAGTAGGCAACCAACTGAGGCCCCTTCCAGCTCTGCTTTTCTATGATTTTATAATTCAATGCACAGTGGCATAGTTAAAGTCAGTTGCCTCACACAAGGGCAAACTGTGCTCACTGTCATAGCAGCTACTGCAATACCAGATTTTGAGAAGTGTCAAAGTCCTTGGCAATGTCAGTATTTTATGTTGTCTAGATAAACCAAAAGGTTATCATTGCTTGTTTAATATTACACTACAAAATGGACTCTAACAAGACAGGTGATAAAGCGTCTGACACAAAGGGGATATTACCAGGTTTGCTCTACACAGCCGTCTATTAGAAAAGTCGAGAGAGTAAAATTATTGGATTCTCTTCCCAGGGATGATGGGGGCTGCCAATGTAAAGTTTTGTGTAAGATTAATGTATGATTGCCAGAGCAGAGCTATCCTGGGAGCTACTGAAATGCAGGGCAAGAGCTAAAGTTGACAAACGGGTTTGTGACATCCCTGAGTCAGCCAGGGAAAAATAAAGAAACAGACTTTTCTGAACCAAGAGCAATGCTAACAGGAGTCTAAGATCCAGTTCCAAAAGTAACCCAGAATACAGGGGCCTGGGTCACTTAGGAACTTAAAAAAAATTCTACCCATATTGTCTGTATTGTTCATTACATTTTTTGTTAAAGTAGAATTTCTAAGGGCTCTGAGATATGATATGCCTGATTTGATCCTGAAGTGAAGGCTTGAACACTCTCTATCCATAAGTTCAATCATTAAAAGTCAAGCACAAAAGCACAAATGGGCACTTCTTTAAGACTTGATTTTACTAATAAAACACACGTTGCACAGAAGAGCAAACTAAAGAACCACATGAGAACTGTTACGTATGTTGTTTTAATGAACTGCTACAAACTATTCCAATCTTTTGGGTGACAGAGGCAACTTAAGATCTTGAATACGCTAGAAACAGACTCAAGTACCATTTCTATTTCCTTTACAAATAAACTTTTAACACCCTTTCCTCTAGAAATTAACACAGGTGTCTCCAGAGCTTCTTTGCAATCTGGCTTCGATTGGATATGCAATACACTCTAAATTCATTAACTTTTTCATGAAGTTGGGTTTTTTTGCCAAGCTCCCTATCAACCTTTAAAGTGTAGTCTAAGAAGAAAGCCTGTAAATTTCCCTTTACCACGTGCAATAAAACACAGGGTAAACAGTTACAGCAGATAAAAGCACTATAGGCGAATATATGTTGCTTAAAAGCTAAATCGCAAGTAGCATTTAAAACAGTTCACCTACCAACACCACCCATGTCTTTTGGAGACTTGTGCTGATGAATGGCAAAATATTTTCTACGCAAAGACACAGACACTGAAGTATTTACCATAGTATTATTAGGAGAAATAGCATACACTGAGAAGATAGCATTTTGGATGCAATCCAGACCCAATGACTTGTCTTTAAGTCAAGATAAGGAACACAACTCCAAAAAAGGTCAACCTTATAATTTAGAAGTTGAAAAAAAATAGAATTGATCACCTTATACATTATGTTATGATTTTTAGTTAAGAATTTAAAACAAAAAACTAAAATTACCAACAAGTTAAAATGCCCCAGTGTGTAAAGTGGCTTGTCTCCAACTGCACCTAAAGAAAATAAATTAATTTATGGTTGAAGTAATGGACTTGGACTCAAGAGAGTGAGGTTCAGTTCCTGTGGAAAAACTGAGCAAGTTACAATCCATGAAATCAGGATAACAACAGTTACTTATCTCAGAGTGGCAGTGTAATAATAAACTCATTAGTATTGGGTGATATTTTGGCCCTGTGGGCTATCCAAGTACATAGAAAGACATAGGAGATTTTGCTTCTCATGCAAACCACCATACATTTGGAATGTCTTATCTGAAACAACAGATGTATACTAAACATAGATTTACACTTGTGTAATGGAGTCGAATTTGGACCATTTTCTGCAATGCTTCATTTCAGTGCAAATTCTGAATGGCTAAATGAAATCTCACGTCTCCTTGAGCACATCTTTATGATGGAAAAGCAGCGGCTTTTACTTAGATGCAATAAGCAGCTTTTGTTTCTGTCACTGCACCATTGACAGGATTCTCAGTGTTCCCTGCCACTAACTGGTTGCATCTAATAGCTAATCCAGGAATGATAAGAAGAAAAGTTATAAGTAAATAATGTTCCCATCTGTCAGCTGGAATTTCTGATTTCTCTGACACCAATGGCAAAACTTGCCTCAAGAGTCTTTATGTGGTCATTCAAATAGACATAAAAAGGAGGAGGGCTGTTGACATTAAAACAAACCTCTGTATTACTGATCACATCCATAAGCACTCAAGCTATACTTGAAAAGATTAATGCCCAGAATGGTATTCTGAATTATGGATTGGTTGCTAAATTTTCTGTCTGTTGAATCTTAAGTAGTATGTTCAAAGATTTCCCCCTGGAAGCAAGGGCTTCTTCTGTTTAACTATGTAACTAGTAATACATCTGGTGAAAAGGTATGTAAACAGGACTCAAAAGCATTGAGTTAAATGGAAAGAAAGAACCCCACATCTCAAAAGCATTGAGTTAAATGGAAAGAAAGACCCCCCCAAAAGCAGCCATTCTGAAGGCATTGTTAAGTACATTTACCTTCCAGTTGGTTTCAGTTTGCTTCATAAATGTCAGTCCATTATTCAGGTTTACTTTCATTTCATTTATATGCGCTATGGTATGGACAGACCATGCATCTGTCTGATTTATAGATAAAGCCTGATGATAGGAAGAAAGAAAAAAAAAGACAATGCTTAGTGGAACATTTTAAATAAATACTTATCTACTAGGGCTATGCGAAGCTTTGGACCCTGATTCGATTCGGCAGAGATTCATAGATTATAGAGTCAGAAGGGACCCAATGGATCATCATGTCCGACCCCCTGCCCCTGGCAGGAAAGAGGACCGAGGTCAGATGACCCCTGCCAGGTGATTGTCAAGCCTCCTCTTGAAGGCCTCCAAGTTAGGTGACAGCACTACCTCTCTTGGAAGCCCATTCCAGACTCTGGCCACCCTTATTGTAAAAAATTTCTTCCTAATGTCTAACCTAAATCTACTCTCCACTAGTTTGCACACATTATTCATAGTTACTCCCTGAGGTGCTCTGGTAAACAGTGCATCCCCAATTCCCTGCTGTCCTCCCCTGATAAATTTACAGGTGGCCAGAAGGTCACCCCTCAGCCATCTTTTGTATAGGCTGAAGAGATCCAGATCTCTCAGCCTCTCCTCGTAGGGTCTTTCACAGAGACCTCTAATCATGTGGGTGGCCCTCCTCTGAACTCTTTCCAGATCCTCCATGTCCCTCTTGAAGTGCGGCACCCAAAACTGGACACAGTACTCCAACTGCGGCCTGACTAGTGCTGCATAGAGGGGGAGCATCACCTCCCTCAATCTTTTGGTCATGCATCTGCTAATACACAACAAGGTGTGATTGGCTTTGTTGATGGCCTCATTGCACTGCCGGATCATGTTCATCTTGGAGTCAACTATGACTCCAAGATCTCTCTCAGCCTCCGAGCTGCTGAGGAGGACATCCCCCAACCTGTAGGTGTGCTGGGGATTCCTCCTTCCTAGGTGGAGTACCTTACATTTACCTTTGTTGAACTGCATCCTATTACGTTCTGCCCACTGATCTAACCTGTCCAGGTCAGCCTGTAACTGCTCCCTGCCCTCTGGTGTATTAACTTTGCCCCATAATTTGGTATCATCTGTGAACTTGGAGAGGGTGCTCAACACACCCTCATCCAAATCACTGATGAAGATATTAAATAATACCAGCCCAAGGTTGAAAATGACCTGTCAACCACCATGCTCTGGGTGTGGTCCCTAAGCCAGTTAGCCACCCACCTGTGTAGGCATCTACTCCACAGTCCGTTGGCTTCCCTATGAGAATGGCTGAATTCAGTGGCCGAATTCAGATTCAGTGGCTGAACCTCTGAATCCAAATTGAATCAGAAGACCTTTTAATCTCTCTGAATCGAATCGGAACCCTCCAAATCGATTCAGAGAGATTCAAAAAGATTCAGCGATTCGAACGTAGATGCAGCTTTAAATGTTGTTTCTACATACCTCTAGGTACCAGGCAGCTTGTGAATGCTGTGATGGTGGGCCAGATGGCGCGTCCCACAGGAGTGCGGCGGGGCTCTCCAGCGTGCTTGGCAGCACACCCAGAAGTGGACCACAAGCACTTCTGGTCCACTTCTGGGTCCCCCAGGGAGCGCGCTGGGGGCCCCCCTGCGCCCCAGCAACTGGAGCTTCCCAAGTCTGGAGGGGCACCCGGGGTCCCTCTGCAGACAATCACCAAGCTGGGGGGAGTGCAGGGGAACCCCCCTGAGCACTTGGTAGCACTTGGACTCAGATGTGGACTGGAATTACTTCTGGTTCACTTCCAGGTTCGCTGCCAAGCATGCAGGCCCCCCCCGCCCCGTGCTCCTGTGGGATTCTCCATCTGCCCCACCATCACAGCATTCACGAGCCATGTGCCTGGTACCTGGAGGTATGTAGAAAAAATATTTAAAGCTGTGTCTATGGCTGAATCCCTGATTTTCCAAATCAGCATCAAATCTTCAGATTCAGATTTGGCCGAATCAAATCGGGGACAGCAATCCAAATCAATGAATCAAATCACTGTCCCTGATCCAGGCTGAATCCGAATCAAATACGGCTCGTTTCGCACACCCCTATTAGCTACTGCTAACATAGAAACTGAAGGCTAAGTCTCATATATGATGCAACTTTAGGTGACACAAAGTCCAGCTCTCTGCAAGAAGACAGAAATGGACTTTTCTCTGTGACTGTAGGGGGGCAGGATTAGGAGCAAGGCCTCAAGCTGCAGCAAGGGAAAATTAGGTTGGAGATTAGGAAGAACTTTCTAACTATAAGGGTAATAAAGCACTGGATCAGGCTACCTAGAGAAATTGTGGAATATCCACCTGGGTAAGTTTTCAAGAAAATGTTGAACAGAAACTTAGCTGGGATGGTTTAGTCAGGGCTGATCCAGCCTCGAGCAGGAGGCTGGACTAGATGACCCTGTGAGGCCCCTTCCAGCCCTGTTTCTATGATCCAATTAAATCTTATTTCTCAAATGAACATATGCAATATGGAATACTGAACAGGATTACAAGTTCAAAGGCTTTTAGCACCAGTAGTGGCCTGCTTACCTCATTGGCAAGCTTTTCAGCATGATCAAACATGTTAGTTTCCAGCAGTCCAAAAGAGAAAATGCCTTTCACATAGCTAAATGAAAGGAAAGAAAAATCATTTAGAACTCTAAGGATGACACTTATATTGCAAAACGCTAGAAGTATGCGTGACAAAAAATTTCATTCACGGCAAGTTGTAACACTCAACAGCAGAGAGAAAAAGAACTCAGGAGCTGATTTTCCTATAAAAATTAGAAATCCACCAAATGGCCACCTCGCTCTTTCCTTCTCACTGTACACTTTTTAGGAAAAATCATGTTTTCCATATGCTTGTGCAGGCCGGGCGCGACCCGAGCCCTTTTCCGTGCTGCACGCGGGCTGTGGCCAGCAGCCCGGGCACGCCGGGTCGGAGAGGGAGGGCCGACGAGCTGGAATTAGGCACAAACGCTTAGCGGTAGTTTTAAAGATTGTTTACTTACACCGAGATGGCAGTGGTGTAGGCTGGAAAACTTGCTTGAGTTGCGGTTACAGACAGGAAAGAAGAGAGGCGGACAAGAGTTCTAAACTCGTGAACTCTAGCCCAATCCGGCTGAAGGCTCTGAACACGCGAGCCCGTCGTCTCAACCGAAGAAAGTACTCGTCCGAAAGAGCTCTGAATAAACTCACACGAAGTTTGCTAGGCTCCGTGGGTCCTTCTGCTCACTCATCCACACGAAGTTTGCTAGGCTTCGTGGGTCCGGTTCTTTTGCGCGCAGGGAGGGATACGTCTAGGCTGCGATCGGCGACGGGGAGAGGCTAGAGGCTGATCAGACCTCTGTTGCGTGCTTGAAATGCGTTGGGTCCGTAAGGATCTGCAACGCTTAGAGATCTTCACACAGCGTGAAGTCTCCTCCTCCCGGTGTTCGTGGAGTCCTCCAACTTGGGCGGAAACCACTCAAGCCTTTTATACGGCTAGCAAGCCAATCACTAGCCACCACATGTGAATAATTTAGAACTGGCCAATAATGGGGCTCAAATTAGCATACAAATGGCGGGAACTCTTTGCAACGAGCATTTCTGTGCTGCAACAAAGAAATGCACCCTGCAAAGAAAGCTTCAAATTGACGGGAAATTCTCCCTTGCACCGGGGTTCTCTTTTGCAGCAGAAAACTCCACCGTGCAAAGAAGCTGCAATTTAGCGGGAACAATTTAGCAGTGCCGAAGCACACAAAAACAAAAATCACACCCTTTGGGTTGTGACAATGCTCTGTTAAACTCACAGAGAACTGATTATGATGTAGAGTATTATTTTAAAGGAAATGACATTTTTTGTAGTCAATGAAACAAAGTATGCAAAGCATACAAGATGCAATGCATATATTCCCGAACTTGATAATGCATGCAACATTATACTATTTTACTAATTAAATTTTGCAGTGAAATAAATTTAGAGAGATGGAAAAGCACTTTTAAGATGGATACTTATATGAGACCAAAAAAGGAAACATTAAGGGTACGTCTAACTCTAAGATATCTACAAACTCTGAGCTCAAGGACAAGCTAGCCACTTCTCCCTCATCTACCTGTTTTGATCTTAGGTGTGTCAAGCCTGGGTTACTCATCTGCCCTGTGCTGCCTTTGACTTCAATACAGTGGTAGGATTTATGGGGGTATACCCCAAACTCTGTACGGAGTACAGTCTTTCCAGGAATTGGTCTGAAGTACTCTTCAGAACTGCTGGGCTTTTCTTAATATTGCTTAAACTACAGCAAGGCAGATTTAGATCAAATCTCTGGGAAGAAAGTTCTGACTGAAAGAACACAAGATAAAAACTATGGATCTTTTGGAGAGGTAAGAGAGGATGGAAAGCCTTTTGGCCATGACAGAAACATGCAAAGGTGTGGGATACAAAGGACTGAAGGAAGCATACAAGACACGCTGGGCCAACATGATGAACATTATGATTGCTGCCCTGCCCGTTCATATATACAGGGATGGTAAATATATGCTCTATATCTTCACTCTCTAAAGGAACCAACAAATATATTAACTACAAGGGAAATTAACTCTATTGTTCGGTAAGGGCTGATTAACTACAGAGTTAGGTTCATCAACATACTATGGGAATCACAGGCAAGGTTCATGATGCAACAATTCTGAGAAAATCAGGCATTGGCATGCTTGGATAAAGTGGGATCTTATTCTTTCCCAATACCACCACTACTGATGGCTTGTGGATACTTCCATTATTTGGAGACTGGTAGGGGCCTTCTTATCCTTTCAGTCTAGATCCCGACGTTTGTAGGCGACTGATTGTCAACGGCTCCTTACAATCATCCACTCCATCCCCTTACACACCATGGCCTCAAGAATCCCATGATTTTAAAAAACAAGCTAACCCAAAAAACTATGATGTGTCACAGGTAACAAGAGGGAAGGCATTTTTCATACATGACTTTTGCCAGAGATGTCAGTACAGCTAGGATTTCACCCCATGTCATTTATGACACATGAAAGCTATTAAAAAAAAATGCTCCATTTGGGCAAAATCTCATTTAGAAAAAAATAAGCAGTGTATCAGTAGGAACACAGAATAAATGTTCATTCTTCTATATACTGGTAGTTAAGTTTACCTCATCCATATGCTTGGATGGGGCTGTAGGGATAATCAGCACATGTACACAGCCCCAAATAACGCTGCTGACCAGATGACCAAAGCACAGGCACACCAGATGTAGGTAATCCAATCAATAATTGAAGACAACCTATTACATACCTGCTCAGAGGCATATCAGGTGTCCAGTGAGGATAAACCCGGGCAACAGAGTCTCGCATTTGTATATGATGGCCCAGGTAAAAATAAGTGCCCTGGGAGAATTTGAGTGCTAGCATGTCAGTTGGATGGTCCTGGAGAATCTGATCCCATACTGTACAAGCTTGGGGAAGATGCCTGGAGATGAGAAACCATATTTATATTAATCATCAATAGAACCAACGAGATTCAAGTGCCTCCTCCTAATATTATTTCTAAACCCATATTACTCTGTCAAGAAGGAAACTCAATGACAAATGAGTCTTCTGCCTTGCAGTAACTTCTTAGTTTTTAGATGTATAAGAACATTAGTTACACTGTCTTCAACATACACCTTATTCTAAACCAGGAATGTCAAAGATAAGGCCCACAGACCATATCCACCAGGGAGAGCCATGTTACCTGGCCCGTGGGGCTTGTGAAGGGGTGGGATGAGCCCACAGGAACTTGGGGGTGGGATGAGCAGGGATAGGGTGGGTTATGATCCAGCCCACAAGGAGGTAGGCCTACATGTGATAAATCACAGAGATTGAATGATAAAACCAAGCCATGCCTCCCTTTTTGCTCCACTAAAAAACAACTACTTACCCACGAACATACAAATCTAATGCAGACACATGTAGTTTCTCCCTCTCGGTCAACAACTGTGATTTTGAAAGAGCCATCATCTTCTTTACTGCACTGTCCAGCTCTTTGTCTAACCGCACTGAACTCCCAGTGCCAACCAGAGCCAAGCCATTAGCAATCACATGTCCCATTGCTGAAAAAACAACAGATACTAACTTCAGATATGCAGAAATGCAGATAGTTTAGCAGATACAATAAATGTGGGCTAAACTACTGAGGTATTTTTCAATGACGTCATACCAGTAAACAGTAGTGCCAAAACTGGTTACCGTCTAACAGAAAGCCCAAATCACACACTGAGTTACTAGCAGGAACCTGACATTTTTCTAGTCAGAAAACTGGTTATTTTCAAATTCTCCTTAAACATTCCTACAACTCTCCTCTGTCCCCAAATACCAACTTTAGTATTAGGAATGGTACTAGGTGCCAATGCTTTTTCAGGCCTACTGTAGAAAAGAACTTTTGTAGAACAGTTTCCCTCTGCTTCGTAATAGCCCATGCACAAAAATGACAATGAAATGCAGATCACAGTGACTAGAGAGGCACTGTGGCCAGAGGCAGCAACAGCTAAGAAGTTAGAGAGGACTTAATACCAGGTTATCAGTAGGGGGACTGAGAACATGCAGGGATAAAGATGGAGATGGTTGGAGAACATGTAAGACACTAAGTCACAATGGGACGTAACCTCACTGGCAGTGAGAGAGAGAGAAAGCGTGAGAGCAAACAAGTTTGGAATAACATAACAGGTACACAGAAGATCAGGACTCATGGGTTGTTCATTTTATTGGCTGCAATACACATCACAGAGGAGCAACACATTCCTCTCAGACTGCCTCTACTCCCTGCTTGCTGTCTGCAGTGTAAGGTTCCTTTCCAATGGGAAATTTTCCTTCTGTAGGGTTTTCTGGGGACAGACAAATTAAATTTGGCAGAGTTAAACAGCTGCAACATGATAGTTACTATGTTACAACAGACAAATAGTTAGCAAGGCTCCCTCTTCCCAGTTGTTTAACTCCTGTTTTTGTTCCCTTGTTATTTACACTCAAATACTGCTCTTCTGATGCTGGTCATCACAAAACTTGTTCTTGTCCACCTCACAGTGCCTTGCTCCATCTGCAAGATGACTCTGCCAACCAGAGTGGCATTCTGCACTCCTTTCCCAATCATCCACAGAGATTTCAAATTATGCTAAGACATCTTTGCAAGCATCCTGAAATCTGCACAGCAGATTCTTTCCTCTTTTTTCCCAGGGGAGGAAAGACTCTGCTGTTCGGATTCAGAGCGTTGTGGTGCATGGGTGCGCCCTACTGTGCACAGGACTGTCATTCACCCATTGGACTCAGCAGCCAAAGTAGTCATCGGCGCATACACCATGCCCTGTAACGAGCGACGGTGCCGATTGAGATACTGCTCAATGTAGCAAGATCAGACTAGCCAGTACAAAATGTTTGGCATTCTACTCTGCAGCTCTAGTCTCTGCTATGGGTAAAATTCTCCTCAAAATGCAAGCTAATTCAAGAATGGAATGGATACTAAAGACGTTTTAACACCTTTGTCCTGTGTACAGAAATGTCTCAAAAATTGTAAAGAAGGTATACACTCAACAAAGATAACTTTAAATGCATTTTAAAATAAATTTATTTTACTTAGCCAACCAAACAAGCAAGCCTACAATTCCAAACTTTCATTTCACAGTACTTTCTACTCGTCAAAAGATACTCCACCATGCCACATGAGGATTGCTATTTTCTTTACCAATAAATCTGTCCTTTACATACACTATTATTCATAACTGCTACCATGTTCATCTTCCAGCAGGAAGGATTTGCACAGTACTGTATCCTTCTGATGGCCTAATCCAGGGATGTCCAACAGGTAGTCCATGGGCTGCATGTGGCTCCTGAGAGAATTACCTGTGGCCCTTAGGCTTCCTGTCCAGGCACCACTCCCCACCATCACTCTCTAATCTCTAATCTGATCCCTAATCAAATTGGGATCAGAATATAGACAAGCAGAGACTCTGTGGGTTAGGATCCAAGGAGGTCGGGATGAAAGGGACCTGGTGGTGGGGGTCTACTACAGGCCTCCTCACCAGGTGGATGAGGTAGACAGGGAATTTTCCAGGCAGCTCTCAGAGACTGTGCAGTCTAGAAACATGGTAGTCATGGGGGACCTTAACTACCCAGACATATGCTGGGAGAAACAGTCAGCTAGATCTAAGCGCTCACGCAGGTTCTTAACCTGTATTCAGGACTTTCACCTAACAAAGGAGGTAAGGAGTCCCACCAGGAGTAATGCCTTGCTTGACTTGGTGTTGGCCACAGGGGATGACCTGGTGGGGGACCTGCAGATTCAGGGCAACTTAGGGGACAGCGATCACCAAATGATAAAATTTACTATACAGAGAAGAGTGGGCACTATACCTAGCAGGACACAGGTGCTAAACTTTAAAAAGGCTGACTTTATTGGCCCAGGGGATTGGTTAGCAGGGTACTAGAAACCAAGAGCCTAGATGCTTTGGGGGTCCAGGAGGGGTGGTCATTCCTCAAGGATACCATTCTTTGGGCTCAGAGTGAGACAATCCCATGGCAGAGAAAAGGGGACAAAGAGGCCAGGAAGCCCCTTTGGCTAACCACGGTCACCCAGGATACCTTAAGGACACAAAAAGTAGCATACAGAAAGTGGAAGCAGGGGGTAGCTATCAAGGAGTACACTTCCTTGGCCTACACCTGTAAAGAGTCAGTCAGGAAGGCCAAGGCAGCTTTAGAACTCAGGCGAGCAACAGGGATTAAAGATAATAAAAAAATCTTTCTTTAGGTATGTTGGGAGCAAAAAGAGGGTGCAGGGTAGCATAGGACCCCTACAGGACAGGCGGGGGCGAGTGACAGATAGCAGGGACAAGGCAGAGCTCTTTAATAAGTTTTTTGCCTCTGTCTTCTTAAATAGGAATCTAGATGAACCCTCAATATGTATCACGGACATCAGCAAGGAGAACATCAGCCGACCAACAGTCAGTGCTGACACGGTAAAAGGATACTTGGAGGGACTGGACGTGTTCAAATCACCGGGACCAGAGGGACTCCACCCATGGGTAATGAAGGAATTAGCAAGTGTCACAGCTGAACCACTAGCAAGGATATATGAACACTGATGGTGCTCGGGTCAGGTCCCAGAGGATTGGAAGAGAGCCAATGTCATCCCAATCTTTAAGAAGATTGAGGAAGGAGGATCCAGGGAACTATAGACTGGTCAGCCTTACCTCTATCCCAGGGAAATCCTAGAAAAAGTTATCAAGGAACACATCTGTGGGAGCTAATGTGATGCAGAGGGATAACTAACATGGGTTTATAGCAAGCAGGGCCTGGCTGATTAACCTAGTTTCTTTTTACGACAAGGCCACCAAATGTTTAGATGCAGGAGTTGAGGTGGATGTTATCTATCTGGACTTCAAGAAGACCTTTGACACGGTATCTCATATCATCCTTATTAATAAACTGAGGAGATTTGCCTATGGTAAAATGGGTAGCAAACTGGCTCAGGGGTCGCACTCAGAGAGTGGTGGTGGATGGGTCAGTGTCAACCTGGAAAGATGTGTGCAGTGGGGTCCTTCAGGGCTCAGTTCGGGGGCTGGTGCTATTCAACATCTTCATCAGTGATCTGGATGAGGGGGTGGGAAGCACTCTGTCCAAATTCGCAGATGATACAAAAATATGGGGTGAAGCTAACACCCTGGAGAGGAGGAACCAAATCCAGGCTGACCTCAACAGGTTGGGGAAGTGGGCAGAGAGCAACAGGATGCAATTCAATAAGGACAAGTGCAAGGTGCTACTTCTAGGGAGAAAAAACTGCCATCATAACTATAGGCTGGGGGGCGACCTTCTCAGCACCACTGAGGCAGAAAGAGATCTTGGAGTCACTGTTCATTCCAGGATGACCATGAGTCGTCAATGTGATGAAGTAGTTGGCAGAGCCAATCGCACCTTGTAGGTGCTTCGCAAACAGGTCCAGGGAGGTGATTCCCCCTCTATGCAGCACTGGTCAGGCTGCAGCTGGAGTACTGTGTCCAGTTCTGGATGCCGCAGTTCAAGTGGGATGCAGACAACCTGGAGAGGGTCCAAAGAAGAGCCACTCGTCTGATTGGAGGCCTGCAGGGAAGGCCCTACAAGGAAAGGCTAAGTGACCTTAACCTCTTCAGCTTCTCCAAGAGAAGGCTGAGGAGACCTTGTGGCGGCGTACAAATTCATAAGGGGAGAGCAACACGAAGTAGGTGATGAGCTGTTCACCAGGGCACCCCCTGGAACAACAAGGAACAATGGCCATAAGCTACTGGAGAGTAGGTTTAGACTGGACATTAGAAAAAAGTCCTTCACAGTCAGGGTTGCCAAGATCTGGTTTCCAAGGGAGGTAGTGCTTGTCCCATCCTTGGGGGTCTTCAAGGGGAAACTGGACAGGCACCTGGCTGGGATCACATGATCCTAGGTTTGGTAACCCTTTTCTTGCCTGCCAGGGGCAGGGGTTCAGACTAGATGGCCCACTGAGGTCCCTTCTGATGCTAGAATCTATGAATCTCTAACTGTTACTGCTTCCTGCCCCTATTCCTGGATGTAGGACATGGTGGCACAGCCTGCAGGGCCTAGGGGTCTGCAGCCAGAAGGCTTGGAGAGAGTTAGGGATACTGCACAGTGTGGAGGTGGCTGCCATGCACCAGGAGGGGCCCATTTAACATGACATGATGAGATGTGGCATGGCATGTGGCCTTCACGGTATAGGCCAAGGGGTAGGCAGCTTGCAGAGCATGGGCTTGGGAGGCCTGCAAGGCCTATCCACTCAGAAGTTGGACAGCTCTGGCCTAACCATACTACCTTGCACAGTAGGACTGATTCCCAAATCCAAGTTCTCTTTCTGTGTACCACAAATTAATGATTTTTCTTTTTCCTTGTTACATTCTATTATCTTTTTTTATTGACCTATTTACCATTTCTCCTGTTTGCTACTGAAAACAGAAGTAAAACACAGACAAAAGATACTAGAGAGAAGAAAATGTGCTAGAGAAGGCAAAAAGGATGTCCAAAACCAAAAATGTTATCCTAACCCACCAGATCTCCTGAGAAATATAAGTTAAGCAGATAAAACCACAACACTACACATCCAGCAACAATACAAACAATCAAAAGGTTATACTTACTAAAATTTGGATCTGCTGCTTTTAACTTGGCGAGACATCCCTCAATGCCTCCCAGGCTCATATCATTGGTCCATGTTGCATACTGCAATAGAAAAGGACACTGACTAGACACAAGTGGAATTGTGTTTCTTTTCACTGCCCTAGCTGAAACTCAAGTCATATAAAGGTTAAAAAAAAAGACTGAATAGATATTAGATTCAGAAAGAACATTAAATCAGTAATCGTATAAGTTGGGGACTCTGCTCTTTGGAACTATGGTTTTATCCTGACTGTTCTTTCAGTCTGGAATTTGGAAATCAACTGAAACAACACAATCCTCTGAATACCCACTTAACCCAAACCCTTCTGTCATACCTGAGTCAGTATGGCATCAAACATGTTGCAAGCCTCATTACTAGTTGTGGACAGAGCAAGTCCAGCATCCTTCCAGGCCTGAAAAAACATGAAAATGTGAAACTGTTTACTCATAATACACTGATTTCTTAGATGCCGTACTTGTTGAGACAGGAATTGAAGTAACAGGTTTCCAGCAATGTCTTTCACCTGCCAAAAGAAGGCTGACAGGACAGTGTGAATACTCACATACCTCTTTTACTCAAGTAAAATTATGCTTGCAAACACCTCTGAAAGGGGGTAGCGGGGGAGAAATAATAATGATGGAAGCAAGGGTAAAATAAATTGTACAGTAGAGTGTCCTCTGTGGTCTTGTAACTCTAGGTTAGTTTCCCAGATGGGGAAATATATATACTGCTGGTGGTATGTGGCAAATTCCCAGAAAGTACACAGAGAAAAGAATGGGAAAGCAGAATAAAGAAAAGCAAAAATAAAAAATGAAAAACACTCTTACTCATAGTGTGGTTGTAGTTGTTACACATTACACTGTCATTTTTGACAGGAACCAAGGGTAAATAAATATTAATTTTCTACATTTTTAGTGGCCTCGCGGGCGGGATAGAGTGGCCTCGCAGGCCGGATCTGGTCCACGGGCCGTATTTTGCCCACCCCTGCATTACACTGTGCATGGCACAAATGTTTATGGGTGCTAGTTCTAGCTCAAGTTTGAAGCAGTCACACCTTCAGGTCAGCAGCAGGGCCTGGAGGACTGAAAGGTAGAATCTCTACCCCCCCCCCACCTCCAGCCCCATTCTGGACTTCTCCCCAGCCCCTTGGGGTTCTCCCAGTTCCCCCCAAGCCCCCTGGGCTCCCCAGAGAGCTGCAGCAATTCAGCAGTGGTCAGGCAAGCAGGTTATCCCTTCCCTGCCTGCACCCCCCCAACAGACAACAAGGTAGCCACAATTAAGGGGTGGGGATGGGGGGAGGGCGAGGGGGCAGTGAGCAGGGATCTGGGGTACTGGGGAGGGCCAGGGTGGGGCAGTGGGACTGATCCGGGCCAGTGCAGGAGAGGAGGCCAGTGGGGTGGTTACACTAAGATGTAACCTAGAATGGCTACCCCTTACTGTAACAAGCTGCATACAGGGATTAGAGATAATCCTACCACTGAGTGGCATAATTTTGAGCCACATAACGAGTATTTATAACCAACTTCGGGTTTTAATGTGTGGACAACCCAGGGGTTAAGAGCTCCAGGAACCACCCAAAATTACCATGCAACAAGGTCCTTACTATTTTATTGTCTGTAACCCAGAATCATACGGTACACAGAAGCCTAATAAACTTAAAAGTACATGACCCAAAAAAGTATGAGTGCCAGTGCTATCTAACCATTCACTCTTTAAACCTCAATTATTAGCTACCCTCATCAACTTCAGAGTGCCCTTCTAAAAACAACTACAGGGCACCAAAATTCTGCGCTTCACTATTTAGGAGAAGCAGTTCTACCATTTGACAATACAGGTTTCCCTCAATTTATGTGGTATGTGCATTCCCGGAGAACGGCGCATAAATTGAATTTGCATAAAGCGAACCCATTTTACAATGCAACAAATGGGGATAGGTTCCCATAGCGGTGAGGGAGGGAGGGAGGCTGGGACTAGGGAAGGGGTGGGGGGAGGGGTGCTGCTCCCAGGGCTGTACAAGGCAGCAAAACAGAGGGAACCGAGCAGCACTCACCCCAGCCCCTGTTCCAGCAGCCCGGGAGTGGCTGGCGCCAGTTGCATACAGCTGCTGGGCTGCACCATGCTTTGCCTGTTCCCACTGTGCCTAGGCTCCACTTATCTACACTCACCTCTGCTTCTGGGCTGCACTATGCCCTGGTTTAGGCATTTGGTATCAGCTGCTCTCGGGGTAGCTCCAGCATGCAGCCAACCCCAGCTGCCACCAGCTGCCTGCACCAGAGCATGGTGCAGACCAAGAGCAGAGGTGAGTGTGGACAAGCAGAGCCCAGGCTTGGGGGGGGGAAGGGGGACAGGCAGAGCACGGTGCAGCCCAGTGGCTGCCTGCAGCTGGTGCCGGCTGCTCCCAGGGTTGCTGCAGCCGGGGCTGGGGTGAGTTGGGCCATGGCCCCTTCCCCTCCCCCAAAAGACTTACCTGCTTGAGCGGGGGGGGGGGAGTCTATGCTGATCACATAAAAGCAAATTTACCTTGCATATAATGAATTATGGGTCTAAATATGCTCATTGCATGAAAGCAAATTCGCATATAAAGAACCTGCACAAATTGAGGGAAACCTGTACTTGCC
The DNA here is from genome assembly GCF_000455745.1 of Alligator sinensis. Taxonomy (NCBI): domain Eukaryota; kingdom Metazoa; phylum Chordata; order Crocodylia; family Alligatoridae; genus Alligator; species Alligator sinensis. Next base: position 943,367 of record NW_005842569.1, on the reverse strand, counting down.
ATATCCCTCAATTGAGTGGAGTTGTTAAAAGAGAATACGCAGAAGAACTCACAGGGCCACTGGGTAAGACTAAAAGGCAATACAGAAATACCAGAAGAATTCAGCCGTACAAAATTTAGTGACCATATCACACCCTCATTGGATAAACTGTCCAACAAAAACTGAGGTTTTGCATCTTGCATGGTAATTTATAACCATGAAATCTAACAGAAAACCTCATTTACTAACTGGATTAGATGATGTAAGCTTTACATCATGGGGTAGTTGGCAAACTTTCATGGTTGTCTTTATGACCATTCCTAAAAGAAACCCGCTACTCTGATGAAAAACCCAACAATCGTTCTGAAAAACACCTAATTTACTATAAAAATGATCTGTACAACTATAATTCTTCTCCTTCATACATAGGCAAATGGTTTTTAATAGCATGCTCTATTTGTCTGACAGGACAGCTACACAAGGGGTTAGAGCTTAAGTGGCATGGGAGATCTTAATGTCAGTCCCTAAACTCTCTGGAGTTTACCTTTAAAATCTAAGCAGCATTCTTTTGATATTATCTTTTTCATAAGTAATCTAAAACTACATTGACCACTTTTCTTTTTGTGTTTCTGTATTGAAGCTAATAAATGCTTTTAAGATCAACCTCCTCGGGGAACAGACTCACATCTAATACGTTTTATCCACTGGATAATCCTAGCGATATTTAATGAGCTACACAAAGGATGACAGTTCAAAATCAATTTCCTTCCCTTACATAGATTTTATAGAAAATACACATGAAATAACTTGGTAGCCACCTAATCTCTTCTCCACTAATGGACAATTATTCCTGGTATCTTTTACAGTATTTGTCTAGACTCAGTTTCCAGTTTAAACTACTTTTTAATATGAACTCAACCGTGAACATCTGAAGCAACTAACCACTGACAACATGTGTTTTAGAAACCTCAAGAATTTCTTCACAGTGATTCACAGAACCATAGAAAATGAGGGTTGGAAGGGACCTCAGGAGGTCATCTAGTCCAACCCTCTGCTCAGAGCAGGACCCCCCCCCCCAACTAGATTATCTTGGGTAAGGCTTTGTCTACCTGGATCTTAAAAACTTCAAAAAAGGGAGTTTCCACCACCTCTGAGTAGCCTGTTCCAGTGCTTTACTACCTTCTTTTGTACCAGTGCCACATAAAAACAGTTGGAAGTACACACCCAGTTGGAAATTTGTGTACTTCCAACTCTGTTGTTGTAGCCGATCACAACACACAAACAGTTGGAAGTACCTGTATGCATGGGCAGAACTATTGGAACGTGTGCTAAATTTACTGGACTACATACAAAGATTTAAAACGCACAGCAAACTAGGCCAAATGTAGTCAAAACAGACAAAAGATGCTGTGATGTCAGTCCTGGATTATACTTATTTATTTACTTATTTATTTTTAATTTCATGTCTCAAGCCAAAACAGTCAAATTATTTAATTTCACCCACTGAGCAGAGAGCCCAGTCATTCAGGTCCACCACCAGCAAGTATGTTCCCTCCCAGACTCTTCAGTTTGGGGGTTCAGATACTCCCAAATCTATGGCAGGCATCCAGCATACAGGAACCAAGCCCACAGGTCCTGGGGTTCAGATGCCCCTGAATCTTGTTTGCCCTTAGCAAGAGACCAAAGAAGCAAGATAGGGGGAAATCCCCCATGTGAGATCCTCCCAGTGGGAGGCTAGACTCTGTTAGGGGGGCACTATCCATGGTGCATCCATCGGACAGGTCTCCAGCCTTCACTACATGACTGCATTCAAGGTGATCTGACCTCCCCAAGAAAACCTGAAGCCATTACAGTGAAAGGCAAATCTCTTCTTCAGAGTCATAGAAGTAAACCTAACCTTCTCCAGCATCTTGGCAATGCCTCCCACGTGCCACTGCCAGTTATTGCAGCACCAGAGTTAATATAACCACACCTGAGTTAAGGTTTTTAGCTGGGGCTAAGCTTTAGTCTACAGCAGCGTTTCTCAACCTGCGAGTTGTGACCCATAAGTGAGTCACAAGAATGTATGGAAGGGTCGCGAACTAACTTTTAAAATGGGTTCTCCTTTACAGGACAAAAAACGTGGGAAACGGTGGGCTTTCCCCTTGCCAGCTGGTAGAGCTCCAGCCTGTGAGGGGCTGCTTGGGGTCCCCGTGCCCCATGCACTGGGTCTGAGCAGCGGGTGGGGAGCGAGGGGCACGGGGTCAGGACTGGCATCGATGTTTACAGATGGGCCCTGGTCCGACAATGGTTGAGAAGCACGGCTCTACGGGGCTGGGAAATGAAGAGGGGGGCAGGAGGGGCCACTGCAGAAGAAAAGAGGGCCTCAATAGCGAAATGACGCCCGCTATCAAGGAGAGGAGGGCCCCTGCCACACGGGCAGGGAGAGAAGCGAGCGGGAATCAGGGAGCCACGCGCGGGGAGCGGAGCTCCTCAGCCCTGTCTGGGGGACAGAGGCCGCGGGAGCCCG
>NW_005842569.1:935247-940771 GCF_000455745.1 Alligator sinensis | reverse complement strand
TCCCCCCACTGCCCAGCCGGGCACCCTGAGCCCGAAGCGGCGGCTTCTCTCACTCGCCCGCCCGCGCCCCGCACCTGGCAGTCCCGCAGCGGCGCCATGATCCAGATCCAGCCTCAGCCCTGCCCCGCGATCGGCCCAGGGCGGCCCGGGACTGCCCGCCTCGGGGCGGGGCCGAGGAGGAGGCGCCCCCCCGCAAGGTCTCACCACGAGCCGCCTCCGAATAAAGACACTTCAACGTTGCTGACCCCTCCTCAGTCACTCACTCACTGCCAAGCTGCAGTGAGCAGTGTACAGCAAGGAAGAAGAAAAAAAAAAGTGTACAGCAAGGAAGAAGACTTGTTTACGTAGTTAATGCTTCTTTGCATAATTTGCCAGTGCACGGCGGTTTTTCAGCAGACAGGATCATTTTGAGCTTCCAATGGGATCCTTTTCTATTTAAGACCCGGCAGCACCGCGCTCTGCCCAGGCGGCGACGCAGCCAGGCCCCAGCTCCCGGAGCAGATCCCGCTCCAGATCCTAGCGCCCCCTTGATCCCAGTCAGGATCTCACTGCGGATCCCACTGGTCCGGCTCCGGGCTTCAGGGCAGACCCAACCCCGCGCTGGGACCCCAATGCGGACCCCGCTCTCCACCGAGACCCTACCCCCTGCCTGAACCCCGCTGGCTCTCAGCCCCGCCGGCCCTGCGGGCCGGGGTCTGACCCCCCTCAGCTCCCATGCAAGCCCCCTCTTGTCCCCCCCGGGGCCCCTTATGCACCAGACCAGGGCCAGAGGCAGCCAGGGGGAAGCTGGGCTTGGCTCCCCGTGCGGGCCCGGGGAGGAGGGGGCAGGGTGAGGGTGCAGCAGGGGAGACAGGTTGTGGGAACAACCAGAGGGGCATTGCAGCCGTGGGGGGAGGGGGTGCGGGGTGCCATGGGGAGGCCACGGTGTGCGTGCAGGGTGATGGGGAGGTTCTGGGCTGCATGCAGCCATCCCTTGGCAGTTGGAGCGGTTGGGCAGCAACTGGTGTTCCTAGCTCAGGGGCCTGTGCCCCTCGCCTTCTCATCGCCATGCACAGGCTGCTGTTCCCCAGCCTCCTCCTGCACCTTCTGGGCTACTGCTGCCCTGCCTGGGCGGCATTTGCGCCCCCAACCTTCCAGCCCTTGCCACTGCTGGTTGCTTGTTCTGACCCCCACGGACGTGTCTATCGGCGCCAGGACAATGAGCTCTGGGTCTCCTGCCTGTGGGACGGTGCCATCCAGCTGCGCTACAGACCAGCCCCCGGAGCTGTATCCACAAGCAGGGAGGGGCAGACTGAGCTGCCGTCCCCACCACGGTGCCGCTGGTATCGGGACTCCGCCTGGGTGCAGGACACCTTTCGCTGGTCAGGATGGGTGGTGCTGGGTCCAGGCCTGGCTCGTGGGAGCCCAGCTCCACCCTGGGCCTCGAGCCGCATCACAGTACAGTGCATGTCGGCCTCATGCACCGCACCAATGTGCCTCCACCGCAATCTGAGCATTGAGGTTTCTGGACAAGATGTGCGGCTTTTCCTGCTTTGGCCCCAGGGACTCCCCATCCAGGAATGGCAGCCGGTACAGCTGGGCTGGTGTGCACGCCTGAAGAGCTCCCGCTGGCATTATCGCTTCAGTAGCCATGGGAGCAGCCCCCCTGCACTTCTCATCCCCAGCAACCAGCATCGTGAGCCACCCCCAGCTTCTGCCTACCCCAGAGTGGAGATGCACCATGCCTGTGCCTCCTACTACAGCTACCACCTGACTGTGCGTTATCATCACCCTGGCCTCTACATTGTCTCAGTCAGCATTGAGCAGGGGCCTCCCATCAGACTCAGTCTGTCTCTGAGGGTGGAGCCTGCCTTACTCCATATGCTCAGCATCCACCCGAAGATGCTCAGTGTCTCTCAGCAGCCCCTCAGCCTGTCCTGGGAGCTCCAGACCCTTGGTCCCAGGACACTGGCTTATAGCCTGCTGGATGTGCAAGGTACAGGGAACTGGTCTACATCCTACAATCCTTTTGCCCGGCAGAGCAACTTCTGTGCTCTCCCCACATCCCGGAAGCTTGGCAAGATGCTCATAACCAGCATATACTTCCATGTGGATGGAGACTGGCTGGGGGAACTGGAAGGAGAGCTGAGTTTCTCTGGTGCTACACTGAGCCTGAAAACAAGCAGCCAGACTCCTGTGTACATCACACTAAACCCCAAGACGACCAAAATGAGCATTTACATTCTCAGCCAGGCCCATGGACTCTATTATATAACCCAAGAAAATGAGGCCGGTGCTCCCAATAATGGTTCCAGCATCCATTATGTACTCTTTCAACAGCAGAACTTCTCTTACCTACTCACAGTTGAATTTGTCAAGTTGCAGTGCTACAAGTTCAACATGCACCTTTATCTGAACCAGCAAGGAGCCCTCTTCAGGTCTTTGGTAGACAGCGATATCGAAGTCCATGTTTTCAACAGTACCCCTTCTTTTTTGCAGAGTTCAATTTACATTGTTTGGTTTATCCCTGTGCAACATCCCATGCTGCAGTGTGAGTGGACCTTCAATCTGCAGGTGTTTGGATCAAAGAAAGAGCACCTCATCCAGAACAGTACTTATACTTACAATGACCATGTGAAAAATGCAGCACACTTTGTCCGGCGTTCTGTTTTACCTTTTAATCCTGCCCGATACACAGGGTTTGTAGCAAGAGTGAACTGCATCAGAAGTGGACTTGCATCTGCTGTGTTAAAAGTCACAGTCAACAATTATGCTTCCAAAGTCATAGAGTCATTGGTCTCTTGTCAGCGAAGAACCTGTTCCCTACAGACTGTTCAGATCAAGAAACCTGATCTCCCTGTTCCTGTCATACGCGGTAGAAGGGAGGTGCTTCTTACTTTGTTTGTCATCATCCAGTCGAACTGCACTGGAAGTCTAGTTACAAACCCACTCTGGCAAATTTATGCTGTTCCAGACATGACAACTGAACCAGACTTGACAAACCCTGTAGATACACCCATGATCCGGAATAAAAACATGGTCTTTTTACCAATACCCAAGCATAGTTTAGATACTGGCTTATATCTGATTACTTTCTCTGTTAACGTAACTTCGATAGTTACTTCACAAGTTCTGAGTGGATCGGACCGAGTTTACGTTCGAATTGAGTCAGGTGACCTGGTGGCAAACATTAGAGGAGGCAGTTTCCGAACAGTGGGGTATTCAGATGAGTGGACTCTGGATGGATCTTCTTCCTCTGATCCCGATTCATCAACAGGATTAGAGGGAATCACATTTACTTGGTATTGCAGCAAACATGAAGTAGACTATGTAAATATGCAATTGAGTGCAAGCGGAGCCTGTCATCCGGATCAGGTGGATTTGAAGTGGATAAACTCCTCTGGTCCTATTCAGACCATTTTGCCAGAAACCCTTCCAGGGAATGCCAGGTATCATTTTCATCTTGTAATTGAAAAAGGTGACAGAAACAGTTCTGCGGACCAAACTGTTAGTGTGCAGTCTGGACGTCCACCACGCCTGAATGTTGTATGCTTAGAAAACTGTGGTCGAATTGTAATTCCAACTGATAGATTTACTTTATCTGGGAAATGCCTAAACTGTAGAACTACTAGTCGACTAGTCTATCGCTGGTCCCTTTTATCAGAAAGTCTCACTGAAAAAAGATTTGATTGGGCTTCCAAAACATCAACAGGGAGGTTTACTGCATACTTGTCTATAAATGCTTTAAGTTTTATAGATATTGCAGACCAGTCATATACACTTGTCCTAAGAATAACGACTGGGAGTGGTGCATCATCAGTCTACAGGTATTCTTTTTATGTCAATTCTGCCCCTAAAATTGGAAGGTGCACAATCAATCCAACTGAGGGTATTGCATTCCAGACCACCTTCATCGTTCAATGTAGTGGATTTTCAGACAGGAATTTACCTCTTACATATAAAGTAATAGCAGCTTCAGATTCATTAAAAACAAGTAAAATCACTACTCTGGAGGAAAATTCATTTGGGACAATAGTCTATTTTGGTTATGAACCGAAATCCCCTCCTTCTTTTCTCCCTATTGGCATACCATTCAAGAACTATGCTCTTACAATCTATATCCAAGTCTCTGATTCTCTTGGAGCATTTTCCCAAGTAAGTCTGCAGGCAACAGTGCAGGATCCAACTGAAAATAAACCACCAGAAGTGGTGCTTAATGAACTGTTGGCTTTAACCAGTGGGTCAGATGCACCAATGACATCTTTTCTTGAAACTGGAGATTTTTTTAATGCAGGCTATTTGGTCTATATGGTGGCCTCCCTTTTAAATGATGTTGAAGATGCACCAGATCTCCAGGTCTCTAAGGCTGAATTTCGGGAAAGCCTTCTTAACATATCTATAGGAATTTCTACTTCCAGTATAATGGAAGTTAATCAAGTAACCGCTTGCATTTCTCAGATTACAGAGGAAATTAGTGAAGTCAATGCTGAATCACAACGTATTTCTGTTAATAAACTGTCAGAAGTGGGTGAGGCACTGAAAAGGCATCGAAAGGGAAACCTTGGGTCTGAAGAAGCAGAGCTGCTGACTGCTGGGGTACTAACGGGCTTATCCAATGTCTTGAGAGCTTCTCTTAACGATGTCAATGTGAATGCAGTTAAACAAAGCTTCTCCATCATGGAAGATTTAGCAGACATTGTCTTACATGGCAAAGTCCCTGGAAAAAGTGAAACGCTCATGGAGTCCCAAACCTGGAATATGACTCTAAAAAAAGATGAAAAGTGGGATGTTGCAAGTGCTTTCTCTGCCAGGAAAGATTGCCAGAACTGTTTTTACCCGACACTGAAACAGGAAAATCATTCAGAATTGCCAGTAGATGCTGTTATTTCCACAGTTCTTTATGAATTTGAAGAGAACCCCTTCCCTTGGTTGGGTAACCTCTCTGATATTACAACAATGGTCACTGGGTTCAAAATGATGGGCGCTAAGGCTAATGGTGACATCATAGGGATCGTTCCTGAAGTAGCAGAGATGATGATTGCTAGAAAAGATAAGGATTCTGCAGCTTTTCAGCTGACAATTGGACCTGATAAGACACTCCCTCAAACAACTGGAAGATTTGCTTTTGAAGTGAACATAAACTCCAGTAGTATATATATCCAGATTTTGACCCAATTAAAAGTTTCTTTTGAGGTACTTCTATATGCAGATTTTAATGTCATCCATGACTCTCCAATAGCTTCTTTTACTGCATCTTCCAAATTTCCTACAAGTGGGAATAAGTCAAGGAGCACTGATTGTGAGATTCAGACTCCTAATATTATCTGTCTCTCACCGGCATTGCTAAGGGACACGGCCCCAGGCAGCGGGGCCAATAGATGGAATGTCTCTGTTGTCTTGCAAACAAGCTCCATTACACGGAAGCAAAACAATGACTTGGTGAAAATAGCCCTGTTTAATGCTGAGTGTCTAGACCTAGATGGAGTGCAGAGTCAGTGGGAAGAAGGCACATGCACAGTTGGCCCTAAAACCAACTGGGAAAGAG